>NC_069503.1:747599772-747899772 GCF_027579735.1 Bombina bombina | reverse complement strand
TTCTTTATAGATTGAGTAGTTTAAGTTTATATGAATTATTCAAATCTATTCCCTGGCATATACTAAAGTACTAGGGAATCCTGGGAAATCCTTCCCTGGATTACCTAGCCTACAACAAAACCTTTTCAGTCTTCATAGGAACCTTGTCATCATATGAAGAGACACCACAGTTCCTACAAATCATTACAGTATATTTCCTTTTGCAGACTATCAGTTTCAAAATTGGGAAAACATATTTAGGAAGTAATTTTTTCTTATCTGGGGTTTAGTCTTTTCTCTGAAATTGACTGTTTTCATTACATTTTACGGGCAAAATTAGGCTTGCGAGGCCGCAAAATGCTAATATTTATTGCGTCATTCTTGGTGCAAGAATTTTTTTGACGAGAAGGTACATTCTGTGACACAAATTCGCCATTTCCAGTGTCTTAGTTGACGCCAGGTTCCTTGCACAAGGTTGCGTCTGCCATGATGCGAATTGTGTCATTTCCGGATGTTGTTAGCGTTAAAATATTTTCATGTTGCATTGCAAGTCATACTTAGCGCCAATTAATTTAATTATTTAAACCCCACTTCCTATATTCCATTTTTTTCCCCATTCCTGAAACTGCCATATAAGGAAATTGATAATTTTGCTTTATATGTTGTTTTTTCTCTTACATTTGCAAGATGTCTCAATCTGATTCCTGCTGCCTGATAACAGTTCTACCAAAGATAAGTGTATCTGTTGTAAGTTAGAGGAGATTATATCTCCAGTGGTAGTATGCAACAGTTGTCATGATAAGCTTTTACATGCAGAGAATGTATCCATCAATGCCTGTTGTTCCTTCAACATCTAATGTACATGATATCCCTGTGAATATAAAAGATTTTATTGCTGATGTGATTCAGAAGGCTTTGTCTGCTATTCCGTCTTCTAATAAACATAAAAGGTCTTTTAAATCTTCTCATAAAGTTGATGAAATTTCAAATGACCGACAACATACTGATTTATCCTTCTCTGATGAGGATCTATCTGATTTAGAAGATCCTACCTCAGATATTGACACTGACAAATCTACTTATCTCTTTAAGATGGAGTATATTCGTTCCTTGTTAAAAGAGGTGTTGATTATTTTGGATATTGAGGAAACTAGTCCTCTTGATATTAAAACTAGTTAACGTTTCAATTCTATTTATAAACATCCTGTGGTTACTCCAGAGGTTTTTCCAGTTCCTGATGCTATTTCTGATATGATTTCTAAGGAATGGAATAGGCCTGGTACTTCTTTTATTCCTTCTGCTAGGTTTAAAAAGTTGTATCCTTTGCCAGCAATTAGATTGGAGTTTTGGGAAAAAATCCCCAAAGTTGATGGGGCTATCTCTACTCTTGCCAAACATACTACTATCCCTATGGAAGATAGTACTTCCTTTAAGGACCCTTTAGATAGGAAACTTAAATCTTATCTAAGGAAAGCTTATTTATATTCTGGCTATCTTCTCAGGCCTGCCATTTCTATGGCTGATGTTGCAGCTGCATCAACTTTTGGTTGGAAATTTAGCGCAACAGAAAACAGATCCTAATTTGTCTAGCATTGTTCGCTTGCTTCAACATGCTAATCATTTTATCTGTGATGCTATTTTTGATATGATCAAAATTGATGTTAAATCTATGTATTTAGCTACTTTAGCTAGAAGAGCTTTGTGGCTCAAATATTGGAATGCTGACATGGTATCTAAGTCTAGATTACTATATCTTTCTTTCCAAGGTAACAATTTATTTGGTTTTCAGTTGGATTCAGTTATTTCAACTGTTACTGGGGGGAAGGGAGTTTTTTACCTCAGGATAAAAAATCTAAGGGTAAATCTAAAGCTTCTAATCGTTTTTCGTTCTTTTCGACAGAATAAGGAACAGAAACCCAATCCTTCCCCCAAAGAATCTGGTTCCAATTGGAAACCCTCTTCAAGTTGGAATAAATCCAAGCTTTCAAGAAACCAAAGCCAACCCCCAAGTCTGCATGAAGGTGCGGCCCTCATTCCAGCTCAGCTGGTGGGGGGCAGATTTAAATTTTTCCAGAACATTTGGCCAGATTCTGTCCAAAATCAATGGATTCAGAGCATTGTCTCTCAAGGGTATCGAATAGGATTCAGAGACAGACTTCCTGTGAGAAGATTTTTTTCTCTCAAACGTTCCAGCTAATCCAGTGAAGGCTCAGGCTTTTCTGAAGTGTGTTTCAGATCTAGAGCTTTCAGGGGTAATTATACCAGTTCCGTTTCAGGATCAGGGTCTGGGGTTTTATTCAAATCTATTCATTGTCCCAAAGAAAGAAAATTAATTCAGGCCAGTTCAAGATCTGAAAATTTTAAACCGTTTTATAAGAGTGCCAACTTTCAAAATGGTGACTATAAGGACTATTCTGCGTTTTGTTCAGCAAGATCATTATATGTCCACGATAGACTTACAGGATGCATATCTTCATATTCTGATTCATACAGACCACTATCGGTTTCTAAAATTCTCTTTTCTAGACGAGCATTACCAATTTGTCGCTCTTCCATTTGGCCTAGCGACAGCTCCAAGAATTTTTTCAAAAGTTCTCGGTGCCCTACTCTCTGTAATCAGATAACAGGGTATTGCAGTGTTTTGTTATTTGGACGATATCTTGGTACTAGCTCAGTCTTTACATTTTGCTGAATCTCACATGAATCAACTAGTGTTGTTTCTTCAAAAACATGGTTGGAGGATCAATTTAACAAAAAGTTCATTGATTCCTCAGACAAGGGTCACCTTTTTAGGTTTCCAGATAGATTCAGAGTCCATGACTCTGTCTCTAACAGAAAAGAGACAAATTAAATTGGTTTCAGTCTGTCAGAACCTTCAGTCTCAATCATTCCCTTCAGTGGCTAAGTGCATGGAGGTTTTAGGTCTCATGACTGCAGCATTGGACGCTATCCCCTTTGCTCATTTTCATATGAGACCTCTCCAGCTTTGTATGTTGAATCAATGGTGCAGGGATTATACAAAGATATCACAATTAATATCCTTAAATCCCAATGTTCAACCTTCTCTGTCTTGGTGGTTAGATCACCACCGTATAATTCAAGGGGCCTCTTTTGCTCATCCAATCTGGACTGTAATCACAACAGAAACAGATGCAAGTCTTTCAGGTCGGGGAGCTGTCTGGGGATCTCTGACAGCACAAGGGGTTTGGAAATCTCAAGAGGCGAGGTTAACAATCAATATTTTAGAACTCCGTGCTATTTTCAGGGCTCTTCAGGTTTGGCTTCTGTTGAAGAGAGAACCATTCATTTGTTTTCAGACAGACAATGTCACAACTGTGGCATATGTCAATCATCAGGGTGGGACTCGCAGTCCACTAGCTATGAAAGAACTATCTCGGATACTTGTTAAGGGCGGAATCCAGCTCTTATCTAATTTCTGCATAAGAGCAGAAATATCCCATATCCCAGGTATAGACAATTGGGAACAGGTTATCTCAGCCGTCAGACTTTACATCCGGTGGAGTGGTCGCTCCATCCAGATGTGTTTTTTCAGATTGTTCAGATGTGGGGGTCTTCCAGAATTACTGTAGATCTGATGGCTTCCTATCTAAACAAAAAACTTCCCATCTTCCTGTCCAGGTCCAGGGATCCTCAGGCGGAGTCGTGGATGCGTTAGCAGTTCCTTGGTTTTACTAACCTGCATATATCTTTCCTCCTCTAGTTCTTCTTCAAAGAGTGATCTCCAAGATCATCATGGAACATTCATTTGTGTTCCTAGTAGCACCAGCATGGCCTCACAGGTTCTGGTATGCGGACCTTGTCCGGATGTCCAGTTGTTAACTTTGGCCACTTCCCTTAAGACCAGACCTTCTGTCTCAAGGATCGTTTTTCCATCAGGATCTCAAATCATTACATTTGAAGGTATGGAAATTGAACGCTTAGTGCTTAGTCATAGAGGTTTCTCTGACTCAGTGATTGATACTATGTTACAGGCTCGTAAATCTGTTTCTAGGAAGATTTATTTTTGAGTTTGGAAAACTTATATTTCATGGTGTTCTCATAAATTCTCATGGCATTCTTTTAGATTTCCCAGAATTTTACAGTTTCTTCAGGATGGTTTGGATAAAGGTTTGTTTGCAAGTTCCTTTTAGGGATAAATCTCTGCTCTTTCTGTTTTATTTCACAGAAAGATTGCTAAGCTTCCTGATAATTCAGGCTTTGGTTTGTATCAAGCCTGTCATTAAATCAATCTTTCCTCCTTGGAGTCTTAATTTGGTTTTGAAAGCTTTACAGGCTCCTCCTTTTGAGCCTATGCATTCTTTGGATATTAAACTACTTTCTTGGAAAGTGTTGTTCCTTTTGGCTATCTCTTCTGGTAGAAGAGTTTCTGAATTATCTGCTTTCTCTTGTGAGTGACTTTTCCGATTTTTCATCAAGATAAGGCAGTCAGGCCCAGATTGGCCTACCAGGATACCATGAGTTTTCCCGGTGGGCTGCAGCAGCTGGGGCTGGAAAGCTACAATTTAAATCGGTAATTAAAGGATGCAATTGGGCTGTAGAGTGCCTAAATAACATCAATCTGGCATTTTTATTTAATGCAAAGTGATCTAATTTAATTCTGAAAACAAACATTGTGGAAAGAGTATCGCAGTAATCCCCTTTGAGAAAAATGGGGCATGTGCATTCTACCGACTCAATAGAAAATAGGGCTGGTCTTCATATTTTTCCAGGGCTGCTTTTTATTTCCAGTCTGGCCCTGAAGGCAGTTTTGCGGACTTCATTTAAATTTTTACCTAAACAACATTAATAGGGAAATTGTTGTTCCCTCTTTGTGTCCTAAACCTAAGAATTCTTTGGAGAGATCCTTACATTCTCTGGATGTTGTAAGAGCTTTGAAATATTATGTTGAAACTACTAAAGATTTCAGGAAGACTTCTAATCTATTTGTTGTCTTTTCTGGTTCTAGGAAAGGTCAGAAAACGTCTGTTATTTCCTTGGCATCTTGGTTAAAGCTTTTGATTCACAAGGCTTATTTGGAGTAGGGTCAGGACCCGCCTCAGAGAATCACAGCTCATTCTACTAGATCAGTCTCCACTTCATGGGCTTTTAAGAATGAAGCTTCAGTTGATCAGATTTGCAAAGCAGTGACTTGGTCTTCTTTGCATACATTTACTAAATTCTGCCGTTTTGATGTATTTGATTCTTCAGAAGCAGTTTTTGGTAGAAACGTTCTTCAAGCAGCTGTTTCAGTTTGATTCCTCTGCTTATGTTTTAAGTTTTTTCTTTTCAATTATGAGAAAAACTTATTTTTTTGGTTGTGGATTTAATTTTTTGAGCGGAAAATGGCTGTTTTTATTTTATTCCTCCCTCTCTAGTGACTCTTCTGTGGAGTTGCACATCTTGGGTATTTCTATCCCATACGTCACTAGCTCATGGACTCTTGAAAACATTATTTATGTAAGAACTTACCTGATAAATTCATTTTTATGGTGGTTATGTTTTTTTGTATAAAGCACAATTATATTTCCAGTTCCTTTTTTGATGCTTTTTACTCTTTTTTTTCTATCACCCCACTACTTGGCTATTCGTTAAACTGAATTGTGGGTGTGGTGAGGGGTGTATTTATAGGCATTTTGAAGTTTGGGAAACTTTTCCCCTCCTGGTAGGATTGTATATCCCATACATCACTAGCTCATGGACTCTTGCCAATATGAAAGAAATTAATTTATCAGGTAAATTCTTACATAAATTTTGTTTTTGACTAGACTATCCCTTTAAAAAGCATTTTTTTTATATATATTTTATACTCTTCAGGTGGTAAAAAATGTAATTGGCAGCACATTAAGGGAAAAACTATTTTACAGTATACTGTACCTTTAAGTCTTCACAGATGCACACGGTTCTCAATACAGTTATGGTGTTTGAATCCTGGTTTACTCACACATAGCATATGCCGTTGAAACAGTAATAACTTTTAATAGCAGCATTTTTGCCAATTGAAGTATATTGCAAAATTGACTCCATTTAAAATGAAATGCACCGGTGCACTTTTCAGTTTTGGCCTTTAAAGGAAAAGTCTTCTTGATTTATTTATTGTTTAAAGGGACCGTCAACACCAGAATTTTTGTTATTTTAAAATATAATAATTGCTTAATTACCAATTCCCCAGTTTTCAATAACCAACACAGTTATAATTATACACGTTTTACCTCTGTAAACATTAGTATAATAATATACTTTATAAACTCAAACATTGCCTGTTTCTAAGCCCCTGCAGGCGTCCCCTTATCTGAGTGGTTTTCTTTAGCTTTTTACAATCCTGCACATAGTTAGACGGTGCTAGTTCATGTGTACCATATATGTATAACATTGTGCTCACTCTAGTGAAGAAAGATAATGGTTATGCAGAAACTAGCACTAACTGGCTATAATGCAAGTTTGTAAAAAGCACTGAGATAAGGGGCAGTCTGCAGGGACTTAGATACAGGTAATCATAGAGGTAAAACTTATATTAAAGGGACAGTCAACACCAGAATTTTTGTTGTTTAAAAAGAAAAATAATCCCTTTATTACCCATTCCCCAGTTTTGCATTACCAACACTGTTATAATAATACACATTTTACCTCTGTAATTACCTTGTATCTACGCTTCTGCTGACTGCCCCCTTATTTCAGTTCTTTTGACAGACTTGCATTTTAGCCAATCAGTGCTGACTCTTAGGTCACTTCACGTGCATGAGCTCAATGTTATCTATATGAAACACATAAACTAATGCCTTCTAGTGGTCAAAATGCATTCAGATTAGAGGCAGTCTTTAAGGTCTAAGAAATTAGCATATGAACCTCCTAGGTTTAGATTTCAACTAAGAATATCAAAAGAACAAAGCAAAACTGGTGATAAAAAGTAAATTGGGAAGTTGTTTAAAATGACATGCCCTATTTAAAGGGACAGTAAACCATAAAAAAAAAGTTATATAATTCTGCACATAGTGCAGAATTATATAACATTATAATAGCGCAAACATTGTAAAACCAAGTTTCCCCTTTGAATTTAAAAAATAACTGCTGTTTTACAGACCCGCTCTCTGTGATCTTCTGAGCGGGTCTGTTTTTTTCTAACAGCGCATCGGGCCAGCTGTATAGTCACAGCCCGGCCCGACCGCGCCATAGCACTAAGTGCAGCTCGCTCCTGCTGTCAGACAGAGCAGGAGCGAGCTGCACTTAGTGCTATGGCGCGGTCGGGCCGGGCTGTGACTATACAGCTGGCCCGATGCGCTGTTAGAAAAAAACAGACCCGCTCAGAAGATCACAGAGAGCGGGTCTGTAAAACAGCAGTTATTTTTTAAATTCAAAGGGGAAATTTGGTTTTACAATGTTTGCGCTATTATAATGTTATATAATTCTGCACTATGTGCAGAATTATATAACATTTTTTTTATGGTTTACTGACACTTTAAATCATAAAAGTTTTTTTTGGGGACCTTACTGTCTCAGTAATATAACTGTGTTGGTTATGCAAAACTTGGGTATGGATAATAAAAGGATTATCTATATTTTTAAACAATACACATTTTTGCGTAGACTGTCCCTTTAAGTTTACAATAAGTAGAGTGTGGTTATTCTGAGCATTCATGCTTCCTTTCTACTAACGTTAGCTTATTTTGAGTGTTGTGTAAATATACATTTGCTTTTGTTGTCTAGACAGAGTCAGCTGTAGTGAGGCCAGTACAATCTTCTGGATGGATCAATAGTTTTTCAGGTTTTATTAACATTTTCTTTCATTAGTATTAATGTGTCACTTCCCTTTTCAAAAACAAAGGTGACCTATAGACATAAATCTTTATTGAATTGCAAGGACCAACTGCAGGGAATGCACTATGTTTGCATTTCCCACATAGGATTACAAATCGCAGAAGTGTTAAAAACCTTTGTGAAATGGATAGGCGGGAAAGAACAGGTAAAGAGCCGTTTTCAAAGGTATTTTTTATATGACTGTCAAACAATATTATCCTCCTAAAGTAAAACCAAACTCTAAACATGCGCTGCTTCAGATCAGATTGCTATAAATGCAGATATATAGGGGTATATTAAAATCAAAGTGTAAATCAACATATAGGGCTAGATTACAAGTTGAGCTCTAAATACAGCTTACATGAAAGTGATATTAGTGTTCTACTTTGTAATACCAGTGCATGATAATGTGCGCTTGGTATTACAAGTAAATCACAAAGTGAACACGAGCTATGAAGCATTGCGCTCCATAGAGCGTGCTTTCAGAGACGGCATCAGAACCTCACGCAGTGCAGGGGGTAAGTAGTGCAGTGATGGGCAGCATTTTTAAAGATATATGAATATATACATATATATTTATGTGTTAATATGTGTATATATACATATATATTGTGTTAATATGTGTATATATACATATATATTTATGTGTTAATATGTGTATATATACATATATATTGTGTTAATATGTGTATATATACATATATATTTATGTGTTAATATGTGTATATATACATATATATTGTGTTAATATGTGTATATATACATATATATTTATGTGTTAATATGTGTATATATACATATATATTTGTGTTAATATGTGTATATATACATATATATTGTGTTAATATGTGTATATATACATATATATTGTGTTAATATGTGTATATATACATATATATTGTGTTAATATGTGTATATATACATATATATTTATGTGGTTAATATGTGTATATATACATATATATTTCTGTTAATATGTGTATATATACATATATATTTATGTGTTAATATGTGAATATATACATATATATTTATGTGTTAATATGTGTATATATACATATATATTTATGTGTTAATATGTGTATATATACATATATATTTATGTGTTAATATGTGTATATATACATATATATTTATGTGTTAATATGTGTGTATATACATATATATTTATGTGTTAATATGTGTATATATACATATATATTTATGTGTTAATATGTGTATATATACATATATATTTATGTGTTAATATGTGTATATATACATATATATTTATGTGTTAATATGTGTATATATACATATATATTTATGTGTTAATATGTGTATATATACATATATATTTATGTGTTAATATGTGTGTATATATACATATATATTTATGTGTTAATATGTGTATATATACATATATATTTGTGTTAATATGTATATATACATATATATTGTGTTAATATGTGTATATATACATATATATTTATGTGTTAATATGTGTATATATACATATATATTTATGTGTTAATATGTGTATATATACATATATATTTATGTGTTAATATGTGTATATATACATATATATTTATGTGTTAATATGTGTATATATACATATATATTTCTGTTAATATGTGTATATATACATATATATTTATGTGTTAATATGTGTATATATACATATATATTTATGTGTTAATATGTGTATATATACATATATATTTATGTGTTAATATGTGTATATATACATATATATTGTGTTAATATGTGTATATATACATATATATTGTGTTAATATGTGTATATATACATATATATTTATGTGTTAATATGTGTATATATACATATATATTTGTGTTAATATGTATATATACATATATATTTATGTGTTAATATGTGTATATATACATATATGTTTATGTGTTAATATGTGTATATATACATATATGTTTGTGTTAATATGTGTATATATACATATATATTTATGTGTTAATATGTGTATATATACATATATATTTATGTGTTAATATGTGTATATATACATATATATTTATGTGTTAATATGTGTATATATACATATATATTTATGTGTTAATATGTGTATATATACATATATATTTGTGTTAATATGTGTATATATACATATATATTGTGTTAATATGTGTATATATACATATATATTGTGTTAATATGTGTATATATACATATATATTTATGTGGTTAATATGTGTATATATACATATATATTTGTGTTAATATGTATATATACATATATATTTATGTGTTAATATGTGTATATATACATATATATTTATGTGTTAATATGTGTATATATACATATATATTTATGTGTTAATATGTGTATATATACATATATATTTATGTGTTAATATGTGTATATATACATATATATTTATGTGTTAATATGTGTATATATACATATATATTTGTGTTAATATGTGTATATATACATATATATTTGTGTCAATATGTGTATATATACATATATATTTGTGTTAATATGTGTATACAGTATATAGATATTAACACATAAATATATGTGTATATCAGCACATACATATATATTTATCTTGCGGTCTATGGGAACACACAGATCCCATAGACACAGATTAAAAAAGGCAGTAGAAAGTGTCTATACATTTCAAACCCCCCCCTCCCAACAACTTTAAAGCCCCAGAACTGCTTAGTGGAGTAATTTTTTATTTTTTTTAAAAAAAATGGTTTTATTTATTTTTTAATAAAAAAAACTATAATGCCTTCTATATTGAGGGCATTTGGGGCACTTTTAGAAAATTAACCAGAGATCGAATCTCTGGTTAATTTTCGGAAGCGCTAATGGCTACCACTTGTAATGGCTGGTTAATTATTATACGCCCGCAAACGGGCAATAATTTAGGCTGATAATTTAGCAAACCACTTGTAATTTAGCCCATAATGTTTAATAACATGTTAATAATAATAATTATAGTAAACTGTGCAATGAACTGTTATGATTTATTCTAGACTGTCAGAAAAAAGGGTACGGTTGGGGTCCGTTTGTGAACACTTAGGGTACAACTGCTGTGGTTGTACCCTCAATGGATCATAATTACACCTTAAGGAACTAATATGTACCATTTAGGGGTAAATAAGGTACAAATATGTTTCCAACTGTCAAAGGGTCCATGTCTGTACCATTTAATCCCCCGAAAATAGGTACAATCACTTGTGTGACTAAAAGGTTGAGGGGGATGGGTGGTTCAAGGCTGCCAAACCCTGCAAGTCCATATCATTTGCACACCTCAATTATTCATATTCACATAACTGGCATAACCCAAAATGAATGTAACATACATGTTGTACAGCATAAAAATTTTAGTTTTAAATTCTATAAAATAAACGAGCTGTTTACGAACCATTTAAAAAAAAAAAAAAAAAAAAAAAAAAAATTTGTAACTGTTCCCCAGTCACATATATGGACATTGGGTAACATGCCATAGCGCCATCTGTGGGTTGAAAGTTCCTTGACATGTGCAACACAGCTCCATCTATTGGTAGCAGGTTCATCACCAAAATGTGTACTAGGGAAATAGACTCATTTGCATATATTTTGCATAGAGTGACAATTCAATGTATGGTTGTGAGTTTTATCGTTTATCCCTCCCCCGAATCCCCCTTCTTTTTGTTAGTTATATTTTGTTATTATGTTGTTTTCTATGTTTTTTATATATGCATGTTTTATGTGGCATGTCACCCTAAATTAAATGGGGTGTTTTTAGAGTCTAGTACAAAGTGATATAAAACTCATTGAGTAGCTCTTTTTGGAACTGGTTGTTTAGCTTGGTTCTTTCACGTGGTTCTGTAGCAGTCTTTGAATTTGCTATATGGCTATAGAATCTGTCTAAAAAAGTATGCATTAAATGAATGCAAATTTGAATATTATATCCTCAGTGATACTTATGCTTAACCCTTTAAGTGAATGAACTGTTGACCTGCTGCTCTTATAAACCACAAACCAAATCTTTAGAGGGTTTTTCTAATTTATTTATTTTTAAATATAATTTTTATTGAGGTTTAGTTAAAGGCATACATAGAACATCATAACAAGTTCTTATGTCACATGAGATAAGGCTTCAATGTTACAGGAGTAATACAATAGACATGAAAGAGACTTATAGCCAACAAGTTACATAGCTTGCAAACATTATACAGATAGGGTGCTAATCCTTCAGGAACCTTCTATATGACACAATGAATTACTTTTGGAGCAACAAAAGTAACAGGTAGTAATGAAGCGAAAGAAGGAAATTGTAGCTAAGGAGACCACTTTTGGATCTCATTAATAAACCTCAAATGTTTACATTTTTTAGAATAGTTAGTAATTGGTATTGTAAGCAATAATAAGAGTAAATATATGAACTTGCTGTGTAAATAGTGTGGTAAAGTATGTATGTATAAATAGTTAGAGTATGGCATAGACAAGATAAGCCATATAGATAGCCCTCCAGCATTAGGAGGTATATTACAGGGGGTGGAGGGGAGGAGGTGGTAGGTTAACTAAGGTTTGTGTGATTTATCTGGAGTACCATGAATAGGGAGAGAAGGGTAACAGAGCAGGTCCAGCCTGTACTAGAAACCTATCCCCTACTGCTATGTGACAGGGCTGCAAATCACATCATAGTCCCAGCAGACTCAAAAAATTAAACTATAGCACAAATTCTTAACTACTATTTATATGGCTTTAGAGGTTATATTGCAGAAAGGAAAGAAAACATATAGACTCAAATGACCCAGTACAGTTAGTAGCATGTGTGGATTGAAAATAACCCCTTATATTGAAAGGTAATTAATCATGTTATGCATGGCTCACCACCTCGGCCGCCGGCAGCGTCGCCATACAAGGCCAGTAAACAGGGGTTGGAAAAATATTTTTAGGCAAATAAATAGCAGTCAAAGTTTATGAGGTACTGTGTCTAGGACTTGAAGCCTTCCTATGTTCAACATATGCTCTTACAGAGAAAAATCTCCAATATTACTGCCATACAGCTGACTCAGACTAATGGTGCTCCAAAGTAGTTGAAAATTTTAAATTAGAGTGCTACTAGGAGTATCTATGGGTACATATAGATATTAACTTACAAACAGGTGCTTAGTACCTATGAGCTAAGTGTATTATAGTAAACACATAACTAGGAACTGTGCTATATCCTTAAAACATTAGATAAACATAGATATAGTGCCAAAATAAGATACATATGGGATAGTAGATCTGATTTGTAGGGGTGCACAGTATCCAAATACCCTTTAGTGCTAAAAATGTAGGATATCACAATTAAACATGGTACTGATGTATCAAATTAGTACAGGAGATACAATATACAAAAACTTTCTACATATGGGCTCCGACTATAATAAAAAGAGTCTCTGGAACAGTGACTAAGATAGGCAATGAAACGTACAGGGTACGCTTACAAACAGTTCCAACAACCTAAAAATTTCAAAGTATATGTATATCCTACACTAGGTCTAGAGCGTTAGAAATTCAAAGAACATTAGTGTTAGGGTTAAGCAATTGCAGACATTGGGGACATTAAAGTAAGAATATTAAATGGTAAACAAGTGTACAGCCAATACATTGCAAAGGCCTATTTAAAAACAGAGAGCAAGGTAGTAGTAGTGGGTTCTTTGGAGTGAAGTAGATGGATGCGGCATAATATGAGCGTGCTATAAGTAATGCTCTGCATGTGTATAAACCAGACAGTATCTATTTTATATGTTGCTCCTTTAAGTACTGCAACCTAAATGAAAATATGATCCTATGGAGAAAAGCTATCTGGGAGAGCTGTAAATGAGAGGCTGCACGAGCAATAATATAACTAAAAACCAACTTCCATATGATTGCTCTAAGTGGGGTGAGAAATACAAACAGAGAAATATAGCGGCACAGTATAAGCTGCACTATCACCTTCACATAATGGGTCAACAATATGTAAAAACAAACTATGTGCAATAGGGAACAGAACATATATAAGCGTATATATATATGGGAGTACATAACAAGAGCATCAAAACAATTGCATGTGTCTCTGTTAAATTAGGGAGTACAAAATAAATGTGCAGCCTGCAGTCAGTCTGGTTCAGTATAAATTCAGAGAGCACTATTGTTAAGCTTAAACTACTCTATACTCAGGGGGTGAATATAGTGGAAACATTAGATCAGTATTAACCGATATATGAGGCAATAAAAAAAATCAGTGTGGTTATATGCAGGCATATAAGGGGATAATGGAGAAGGTAGGGTGTGACATAAATATGCGAGATAAAACAACTACCTGAACAATCCCCGTCATAACCTCTCATAACAGTTGAATATAAACATTTTTAAAGTAGCATAAAACAACATATTAGATATATGGATAGTGAGACATTTAAAGGCTTGTTATAAAGTTCCATAAGGAGAGCAAGCAGAGCAAACGTTAATATAACTGTGGAGTGGTGGACATATCTCTATCCCACTAAGCTGCGTTGCCTCAAACCTGACCATTGCTTTAATATTGCCAATTATTAAACACGACTCATATGGTAGCTTGAGTTGTCTTATGGGGCTGACTGTCGATACTTATATAAATTAGGCAGGCTTAGGTTATAGCTGCAATGATCTACGCCGCAATTAGTAATTACGCATTGAGGTCAGAATCTGAGAGAGATGCGAGTCCAAAAGGATATGTCCCCAAACAGAGTCAATGTGCTCCGCACTGTAAAGGATAGTGTCCCTCTAATCCCAGTTACCGAAAGTATTTCTTGTGCTTTGTTAGGGGGCAGTAATGGTGAAGTCTTTCATTACAGTGCACACCTCTGTTAAAACTTCACAGAGACGTTTCAGAAAGTCAATAACTGTTGTAGAACCAAATGCGAAGCGTTTGTCCCAATCACCCATTTTAGATATTCAAAGGTAGTTACACTCTAAGTGCTCGCATACAACTTAAGCAAGTGGGCTTGTGCTTGTAGTAGTCCTTTAAAGGAAGTTAGTCCCACAAGAATATCTTTTAATCGGCTATGGCGATTAGAACATGTTGTGTATTATACACTTTAACCTAGATCATCGACGGAGTAAATTAGTTGGGTTAAGACTTAAAAGCTTTTCATCAGAAGGGAAGACCTTAATGTTAAATTTTCTCCTAGCCCACACCAACTTTGCTGACACAGAAATGGCGTTGTTCGCTAAAGTGTGCAGGATCAAAACGGGCCTGTGTGGGTATATCCGCTTATCTGGAAATGTTTCTTCCTGAGAGATAAATACTGGTGGCTCCCTCCACTATCCTTGCCCTCGACGAGCCTGCAGGGGATCCATGTCCTTCCAAACACAATACTAGGCTGTGTAGGAGAGTCTCCAGAAAGTGTTGCCTGTACAGTAGCGCTTGCCTCACTCTCGGTCACCAGAGTGACGGCCCGCATGGCCGGATTACGACTGTTAGGAATCGGCAAAATGTGCACCTCACCTGTATAAAGATTCCAAGACAGTCTCCGTCTGCATACTGAGACTCGTCACGTTTAGGTGCTCCTGTACACTGAAGCTCGTGGTGGGCTCCATGTTATGTCCTCTGAGCCCCTGTTGCTTGTTGGGTACGGACATGTGTACTGTAGTCACCAGACATTGCGAGACTGAGTTAAGAATAGATCCCCTCAATGCGTCTGCAGTCGCAACATATTCAGGCTGAGATTGAGCTGATGCAGTCAAAGCCCAGTCAATCGGTCTCTCTTTAGGCTTCAGACCTGGAGCAGTTGGTCCCATCGGCAAAGTGTGCTGCAGGCGTTGAAGTATGTCGGTATCCGCAGCCTTTTCCCACTCCAGCGTTACAGTCCTCTCTAGGCTAAAGAAGTGGTCACGTATAAGGCTATGTAATTCCTCCAAAAAGGCAAGGCTCAAGGGTTCCATCGCAGGTCTATTTCGTACAGCTAGATTCAGTGCCGCCATTGTATGGAACCTCGCCGTCGGCAAGTGTTTACCAGGCTCAACACTCACTACTTGCGGATATTTTCCAGGCTCAAAACTGCCCAACTGAAACACTTAGATCTATGGCCACACAGTTTGCGATAGCTTGGGCTGAGCTGAGCGGTCAATAATGTATTTATAAACAGTAAATAGCCGGAGCTATACAAGCTTGCGACCGCTCAGTTTCAGTGCTGGCTCCGCCCCCCCCCCCGAGGGTTTTTCTAAATTTAACTGCAACATAAGTAATTTTTGTATTAAATACTACAGTTCAATTTGACACATACATTGTATTTATGTGCATCAATATTTATCACACAGACCACAAACACTAAGCTTTGTTTTCTCAAATATTTTATTCATAGAGAATTGATAATAAGCCTTAGCTACAAATACAATATTTGTATATTAGTATACTGGATAAAGTTGTTACAAAATATACAAGCCATAATTAAATAAGAGTGTGATCTTAAATTCATATGGATCCCAATGAAGAAACAAATCACATCTCCACATTGAACCAAAAGGTGAATATATTAGCCAAGGGGATAAAATGACATACATACACTAAAAAGACTATTTAATGATCTTATGACATCAAAAGCTACTGAACCTCCAGAACCCCACATCAACCCTCCCACTCCTTTCTCTGGTGTGCGCTCTAAATTCAGAGATTTTCGCAATGCTTGTAAACTTCTGTTCACCTTAAAGTCTAAGACATACCACTGTGATAGGATAAAAGTCTGTACCACAATTTCTTCTTTAAGAAGAGAACCCAGATCATGGGCTAATCGTTTTTTTGAAACTGCAGATCCTATTCTGGATTCTTTGGAAAACTTTTTCTCAACCATGGCTGTTCTATATGAAGATACCAATAAGCAAAATACTGCAGAAAACAATTTAAGATCTATCTGGCAAGGGAAATGCCTGTGCAGGACTATGTGGCCAATTTTTAGCTTTGGGCAACCGATTCACAATGGAACACAATTAGTCTAAAGAATCAATTTAGACTAGGACTATCCTAGTTCCTAAAGGACAAACTATTTTGCATTGAAATGCCCGAAACTTTGGAAACCCTCCTAAAAGTTTGTATTTCTATGGACAGACGACTAAGAGAGAGAAGAGCTGAAAAATATCACCCTGAGCAACAGCCAAGGAAAACGTTTTCTCCACAGTATGAGAAACCATCCTATAATATCACACCTATGGAAATAGGAGTCATAAAAGGTCACTTGACTCAAGAAGAGAAATTGAGGCGACGTTCAGCAAACCTTTGTACGTATTGTGCTAGTAAAGAACATCTTGTCACATCCTGCTCAATACTAAATCGTAACAAAAAGCGTAAGGTTGATCAAAAAGAATCCTCCTTCATTCCTCATAACCATAACTCCACTCATTTATCTATTGATTTATCTTTACAGTGGGACCAAAAACTTCTACAGATTGAAGCCATGATTGACTCTGGAGCTTCAGGAATGTTTATAGACGCATCCCTTGTATCATCCAATAAAATACCCCATGTGACTAAGCAAAATCCAGTGTATTTGAAAGTTAATGACGGTTCCAACTTTCTAAAAAATCCAATCACACATCATACCATACCAATACTTGTTTCCACCCACAAAGGTGATAAAGAATACATATCATTCGATATCATTCCATCATCTCTACACCCAATTATTTTAGATCATCCCTGGTTACAGAAAAACAATCCTAGAATAGATTGGGTAACCAATAAGATTGAACTATACTCCAAATACTGTCATGAAACTTGTTATCCATATATACAAATAAATCATATTGAAACCTCATTACCTACCCATTACCAAGATTTTGCAGATGTTTTCGACCTAAAGAAAGTAGAAACATTGGTCTTACAACTGTCCAATTGATACAAAACCAGGTGCCATCATACCTTTTGGCCGTATATATTTCCTCTGTCTCAAAAGGAACTACAACACCTCCATTAGTATCTTGATGAAAATTTAAGAAAAGGATTTATCTCACCATCAACTTCTTCAGCAGCAGCCAGCATTATCTTTGTCACAAACAAGGATGGGTCACTCAGACCAATAAGAGATTATTGAGCATAAAGCTCTGTTGCTATTAAAAATTGGTACCCACTTCTCCTAATCACAGAACTAAAGGAAAGATTAACTGACGCAACCATCTTTACCAAACTGGACTTAAAAGGAACATATAACCTTACAAGAATAAAAACCGGAGTTGAGTGGAAAACAGCTGTCAGGACCCAATATGGCTTATTCTAATACAACATAATGCCTTTCGGCTTATGTAATGCCACGGCAACTTTTCAGTTTTTCATCAATGATATTTTCAAATATTTAATATATGTTTGCGTAGTAATTTACCTCAACGACATTCTGATTTATTAAAACAAATTATCAGAACATATAAAACACGTTAGATGGGTCTTAGCTCGACTTAGAGCTCATAAGTTATACGCCAAAATGGAAAAATGTCAATTTCAAGTCACTACAATAAAATTTCTAGGCTATATCATATCACCTGATGGAATCAACATGGATCCAGAGAAATTATCATTACCAATTGGCTACAACCTACTAATGTGAAGGCATTACAAAGATTTCTGGGATTTGCTAACTTTTATAGAAGATTCATTCACCATTTTTCAACAATAGTGAAACCCCTAACAAAATTTACTGGAAAACAGAAATTCCTCTGGACTTCTGAATCTCAACAAGCTTTTGATCAGTTGAAGTAGACGCCTCAAATGTAGTAATAGGAGCTATACTCTCCCAACGAAGTTCTAATTCTTCAGCCTTGCATCCAATTACATATTTCTCAAGATTGTTCTCTCCTGCAGAAGTGAATTATTCAGTTGGGGATAAAGAACTCCTAGCAATCAAATGTGCATTGGAAAGTTGGAGATATCTATTAGAAGGAAGTCGAACTTTTTTCTACATATTCACTGACCATAACAATTTAGAATACCTAAGAAAAAATAGAACTCTTTCATCCAGACAGGTTAGATGGGAGTTGTTCTTAGACCAATTTAACTTTATCTTAATCTACAGACTGGTTTCACGAAATATCAAGGCAGACGCCTATTCAAGATCTTCTCAACATGAACCAGGAAAAGAGAACGTAACACTCTTAATACCTCCATAAAAGATTATTGCATTGACAACATCTTTTCATACAGAGATCTTAGCAGCCTTGAAAAATGACAAAGATATTCCATATAAACAACTCACAAATAAACCCTCATGACTATATCACTTTCACAATCAACTATATGTTCCTTATCCTCTCAGGTCTCAGATCCTTCAACATTTCCATGGTTCACCTCTATCTGGACATCCAGGAATTTCCAAAACAAAGGATCTTATTAAACGATATTTCTGGTGGCCTGGGTTGGGACCTGATATTTACAAATATGTTCACAGTTGTCAAATTTGTGCCAGAAACAAAAAAGATCATCATAAACCTTTCGGTTATCTTAATCCTTTATCAATACTGATGTTCCTTGGTCAACTATATCCATGGATGTCATTGTGGATTTACCCACATCAAATGGTTATACTACAATACTAGTGGTAGTTGATCAACTCACTTGATTGGCCCACTTCATCCCTCTAAAAAACATACCTAATGCAATGACAACAGCCAAAATATTTTTTAGTCATACTGTAAAGCTACATGGACTTTTGAATTCCATAATATCTGACAGAGGTACACAGTTCACCTCAAAATTTTGGACAGAACTCTGTCGTATGTTAAAAATCAATCCTAAATTAATACTGGAAGGATATGACTCTGCCAGGTTTAAAGTATGGTCTGATTTGGGGCTAAATTATATATCACAGCTTATGAAAAAAGAAGATAATTCTATTATTACCTTTGATGACTGTAAAAGAGAATTTAATATGCCAAACCACCTTTTTTTCTCCTTTTTCAAGTGCGACATTACGTCGAGCAATGTAAGAAAATGAACTCAATAGATTGGGATAATATATCTCTCAGACAATTAATCAGCTTGTATAATGCAGGAAAATTTTCTATCTTGTATTCATATCAAGCTCTATTAACCTCCCAAGAACAAAGTAATCTGAGATATCTGGAATTAAAATGGCTCCAATTCTGTAGAAATCAAGTTGAATTGGATTTAATGAAAAATTCGGGGACCATGGTGGCTAAAGCTATGAAAGGAGAATATTTTAGAGAACAACAATTAAAGGTCCTCTTTCAATGCTACTACACACCCAGTTGGCAAGCTCGTTGGGATAAATTGAGCAGTAAATTGGTATGTAACAAATGTAATTATTATGCAGCGGACATGATCCATCTCTTCTGGGCATGCCCAGTGATTCAGAGATTCTGGGGGAAAATTTCATTCTGGGCCTCAAAGACCAGTATTCTTTTTGCTGACCCAAGATATAGCAGGTCTAAGTTATTTATTATTGAACACGGCAGTTCTGATCGGTAGAAAACTTATCCTTAAATATTGGCAATCTAGTAAAGAACCTAAATTTTCTGAATTTAAAAATGGGATGGTATATCAGCTGTTTCTAGAACAAGTGGTAGTACAGGCACAATTTGAAAATAGTATTAAAGGCTTTATTAATAAGTGGGGGCCTTTTATTAAGACATTAGAACTTGAGACTCAGAAATTGGTTGTTCAACCGTTTAAAAAGTCCCTCTTCATACTAGAAGCTAATTTGAGAGGAGAATGGCAATTTATATGAGAGACCATACTGGTGAGAGTGTGGGGGGGGGGATTTGATTTAATTTAATTTATATATTTGTTTACTTCTAGTTTTTTTTTTTTTTTAATGTTTTGTATTTGAGGTAGTATGCTTGGTTTGAGGTTAAAATTATGGAAAATCCAGTATTGTGTATAAATACATAGCTCTTGTAAATTGCTATGTAATTTTATTAACCAACTGTCTAATTGTTATTTATGTGAAATCCGGCCCTGCGTGGTGTTAATGATAAAGAGCGTGTTCTTCTTTTTTTTTTTTTTGTAATAATGTACACGACTGGATAAAAAAAAAAAGAAAAAAAAAAAATCAATCCTAAATTCTCAACGGCTTTTATCCTCATACCAATGGTCTTACTAAGAGGGTTAATCAAATATTAAAACAATTTCTATGATGCTATATCACTCATCTACAAGATGATTTGTCAGATTGGTTGCCTATGGCAGAATTTGCATACAACAATTCACCCAACTCCTCAACAAAAACTTCACCTTTTTATGCAACTTATGGCTATCACCCAGTGAATTCATCACCTGCTGCCTACGATTTTTCATCTAACATCAAGAATACCTTAACCCAGTTAAAAGAACATCTACATGAAGCAAAACATACCCAAAAGTACTACTTTGACAAAAAAACATAGTTCTACTCCCCAATATAAACCAGGGGATCTTGTTTGGCTGGCCACAAAAAATCTCAAATTGAAGGTTCTTTCTAAGAAACTAGCAAACCAGTTTATAGGACCTTTTCCTATCTCGAAAATAATAAATTCTAACGCAGTTGTACTCACTCTTCCAGCGTCCTACAAGATACACCCCTCATTTCACGTATCGTTATTGAAACCTTATGTTACAGATTCTGACTCATCCCGTGATTCACCTCCTCCACCTCCAGTAACCTTGAATGATGACACTGAATATGAAGTTGAGAGCATTATGGACTATCTCGTACATTGGAAAGGATATGGATTCGAGGAGGATTCCTGGGTTCCTCACTATGATCTCCACGCACCACGTATTATTTCTCTGTTTCACAAAAAATATCCCGACAAGCCTGGTCCTGAATCCTCATAGAGGATTCCTTGAGATGGGGGATCTGTCATATCCACTGTTGCTTTAAGCCATAACATCTATATATTACTGTTCCTTTAAGAAGGGAACCTCCCAGTCCTGCACACCCTATTTAAGGAGCACATCATTCACTCACTAATTGCTTGTATATTGTGCAAAGATACTGAAGCGATTCTGAGAACTGTTTAACCCCTTAATGACCGAGGACGTACGCCATACGTCCTCAGAAAAAAGGCAGTTAACGCCTGAGGACGTATGGCGTACGTCCTCGGTTTGGAAAGCAGCTGGAAGCGATCCTCATCGCTTCCAGCTGCTTTCCGGTTATTGCAGGATGCCTCAATATCGAGGCATCCTGCAATAACAATTTTTACCCCTCCGGTGCAGAGAGAGCCACTCTGTGGCCCTCTCTACACCGGACATCGATGGCCGCAATCGTTGGTGGGTGGGAGCTGCAGTGGGAGGCGGGTGGGCGGCCATCGATGGTTTCTGACACACAGAGGGGGGCGGGATCGGGGGCAGCAAAGTCAGGGGCGCGCACAGACACGCACGCGTGCACGGGGGGCGGCGGGCGGGCGCGTGCACGGGGAGGGAGCGGGTGGGAACCACTTACACTACACTATGTAAGTGGGAGGAAGAGGGGGAATACATGCCCCAAAAAAAGTAATCTAAGGGATCTGGGAGGGGGTGGGGGTAGGGGTTGGTCGTGGGGAAGCTACACTACAGAAAACCATTCAAAAATAAAATAAAAAACAGAAAATATATTGTAAACTGGGTACTGGCAGACAGCTGCCAGTACCCAAGATGGCCCCCAATAATGCAGAGGGGGGGTTAGAGAGCTGTTTTGGGGGGGATCAGGGAGGTTGGGGGCTAAGGGGGGATCCTACAAAGCATATGTAAATATGCTAAAGATTTTTTTTTTTTTTTTTTTTTTAAAAAACACGTTTATTTTAGTACTGGCAGACTTTCTGCCAGTACTTAAGATGGCGGGGACAATTGTGGGGTGGGGGAGGGAAGGGAGCTGTTTGGGAGGGATCAGGGGGTCTGATGTGTCAGATGGGAGGCTGATCTCTACACTAAAGCTAAAATTAACCCTGCAAGCTCCCTACAAACTACCTAATTAACCCCTTCACTGCTAGCCATAATACACGTGTGATGCGCAGCAGCACTTAGCGGCCTTCTAATTACCAAAAAGCAACGCCAAAGTCATATATGTCTGCTATTTCTGAACAAAGGGGATCCCAGAGAAGCATTTACAATTATTTGTGCCATAATTGCACATGCTGTTTGTAAATAATTTCAGTGAGAAACCTAAAATTGTGAAAAATTTAGCGTTTTTTTTAATTTGATCGCATTTGGCGGTGAAATGGTGGCATGAAATATACCAAAATGGGCCTAGATCAATACTTCGGGTTGTCTACTACACTACACTGAAGCTAAAATTAACCCTAGAAGCTCCCTACATGCTCCCTAATTAACCCCTTCACTGCTGGGCATAATACACGTGTGGTGCGCAGTCGCATTTAGCAGCCTTCTAATTAGTAAAAAGCAAAACCAAAGCCATATATGTCTGCTATTTATGAACAAAGGGGATCCCAGAGAAGCATTTACAACCATGTATGCTATAATTGCATAAGTTTTTTGTAAATAATTTCAGTGAGAAACCTAAAGTTTGTGAAAAAGTTAACAATTTTTTTTATTTGATCGCATTTGGCGGTGAAACGGTGGCATGAAATATACCAAAATGGGCCTAGATCAATACTTTGGGATGTCTTCTAAAAAAAATATATACATGTCAATGGATATTCAGGGATTCCTGAAAGATATCAGTGTTCTAATGTAACTAGCGCTAATTTTGAAAAAAAGTGGTTTGGAAATAGCAAAGTGCTACTTGTATTTATGGCCCTATAACTTGCAAAAAAAGCAAAGAACATGTAAACATTGGGTATTTCTAAACTCAGGACAAAATTTAGAAACTATTTAGCATGGGTTTTTTTTGGTGGTTGTAGATGTATAAAAGATTTTGGGGGTCAAAGTTAGAAAAAGTGTGTTTTTTCCATTTTTTCCTCATATTTTATAAAAATTTTTATAGTAAATTATAAGATATGATGAAAATAATGGTATATTTTGAAAGTCTATTTAATGGCGAGAAAAACGGTATATAATATGTGTGGGTACATTAAATGAGTAAGGGGAAAATTACAGCTAAACACAAACACCGTAGAAATGTAAAAATAGCCTTGGTCCCAAACGGACAGAAAATGGAAAAGTGCTGTGGTCATTAAGGGGTTAAGGATTAACATTTGGTCTCTTAAAAGACTTTATCTCTGGCCTTAAGTTTGTATTGGTCTCTATACTTTTGGACTCTTTACACTCGCAATTCTGTGAGTTACTATCTTCATTCCGTTGCATCTCTGTGTGAATTACCTACCTTCCAGCTACGGACTCCACTGACGTCATCTGGAATCGTCTGTACCTCTGACTCACAGCCCTACGCTTTCGGATCTCAGCCACAGCGTGACCTCTCTCTCTCTCCACATTCTATAACCGAATGTGAGCAGGCTACAAACACAGCACTTAATTCAACAGCTCGCATCTTCTCTCATCTCTGGCTCCTCACTAACCGCATCTGATTTTGTTCTTTATCTTTATGAAGTTTCTTGTATATACTGAATCAAACTCTATCTTGAAGCTTAAACTTTGTTTCACAACACTAAACTGTTATTGGAAACAGATGCTTTTTCAGCTTACTCCTCAGTGATACTTATGCTTTACCCTTTAAGTACATGAACTGTTCACCTGCTGCTCTTATAAACCGCAAACCAAATCTTTAGAGGGTTTTTCTAAATCAAACTGCAACATAAGTAATCTTTGTATTAAATACTGCAATCCAATTTGACACATACATTGTATTTATGTGCATCAATATTTATCACACAGACCACAAACGCTAAGCTTTGTTCTCTCAATTCTTTTATTCATAGAGAATCGATAATAAGCCTTGGCTACAAATACAATATTTATAAGAATATACTTCAGTCTAATCAGTATACTGGTTAAAGTTGTTACAGTGTGTGAGTAGTGATGTCGCGAACCTTAAAATTTCGGTTCGCGAACGGCGGCATCGAACTTCCGCAACTGTTCGCGAACCGGCGAACCGCCATTGACTTCAATAGGCAGACGACCTTTAAAACCCACAAGGACTCTTTCTGGCCACAATAGTGATGGAAAAGTTGTTTCAAGGGGACTAACACCTGGACTGTGGCATGCCGGAGGAGGATCCATGGCAAAACTCCCACGGAAAATTACATAGTTGATGCAGAGTCTGGTTTTAACCCATAAAGGGCCTTAATCACCTAACATTCCTAATTTTTTTTGAATAACGTGCTTTAAAACATCAAGTATGATGTTGTATCGATCAGGTAGTGTAAGGGTTACGCCCGCTTCACAGTGACAGACCAAACTCACTGTGTAGCACACCGCAAACAACCGCAAACAGTCCATTTGCACAACCACGAGATAGATAGATTTGATAGATAGATACATAGATTACATAGATCAATAGATGCAATATACATATGATAGATACAAATTACATAGATCAATAAATGCAATATACATTTGATAGATACGAATTACATAGATCAATCGATGCAATATACATTTGATAGATACAAATTACATAGATCAAAAGATGCTATATACATTTGATAGTTACGAATTACATAGATCAATAGATGCAATTTATATTTGATAGATACGATTGATAGTTAGATAGATTTGATTGATAAATAGATAGATTTGATAGATATATGATTTCCCTGACAGAGTATAACAATAAGACATGCGGTCTGGGACCCGTGGTGTGTTAAGTAGTATTATTCTTAGCAGTTTACTACCTGTTACTCCCCCTATCGGGGGAGGTCTATATGGCCTGCATTTTTGGAACAGGGAGATGGAAGAAGATGATTGGTGTGTCCTCCTACTTCAAATTTGGAATAAACACAAGTAGCTGTCTCAAATCAGTCCGGCCACGAGATAGATAGATTTAATAGATAGATATACATAGATTGATAGTTAGATAGAATCGATAGAAGATAAATAGATCGATTTGATAGATATATAATTACCCTGACAAAGTATAATAATAAAACATGCGGTCTGGGATCCATGTTAACTAGGTTGTGTTAAGTAGTACTATTCTTAGCATTTTAATACCTCTTACTCCCCCTATCGGGGGAAGTCTATATGGCCTGCCTGATTACCCTGACAAAGTATAACAACAAGACATGCGGTCTGGGACCCATGGTAACTAGGTTGTGTTAAGTAGTACTGTTCTTAGCACTTTAATCCCTGTAACTCCCCCTATCGGGGGAGGTCTATATGGCCTGCATGATTACCCTGACCAAGTATAACAACAAAACATGTGGTCTGGGACCCATGGTAACTAGGTTGTTTTAAGTAGTACTGTTCTTAGCACTTTAATCCCTGTAACTCCCCCTATCGGGGGAGGTCTATATGGCCTGCCTGATTACCCTGACAAAGTATAACAACAAGACATGCGGTCTGGGACCCATGGTAACTAGGTTGTGTTAAATAGTACTGTTCTTAGCACTTTAATCCCTTTTACTCCCCCTATTGGGGGAGGTCTATATGGCCTGCATGATTACCCTGACAAAGTATAACAACAAGACATGCGGTCTGGGACCCATGGTAACTAGGTTGTGTTAAGTAGTACTGTTCTTAGCACTTTAATCCCTGTAACTCCCCCTATCGGGGAAGGTCTATATGGCCTGCATGATTACCCTGACAAAGTATAACAACAAGACATGCGGTCTGGGACCCATGGTAACTAGGTTGTGTTAAATAGTACTGTTCTTAGCACTTTAATCCCTTTTACTCCCCCTATTGGGGGAGGTCTATATGGCCTGCATGATTACCCTGACAAAGTATAACAACAAGACATGCGGTCTGGGACCCATGGTAACTAGGTTGTGTTAAGTAGTACTATTCTTAGCACTTTAATACCTGTTACTCCCCCTATCTGGGGAGGTCTATATGGCCTGCATGATTACCCTGACAAAGTATAACAACAAGACATGCGGTCTGGGACCCATGGTAACTAGGTTGTGTTAAGTAGTACTGTTCTTAGCACTTTAATCCCTGTAACTCCCCCTATCGGGGGAGGTCTATATGGCCTGCATGATTACCCTGACCAAGTATAACAACAAAACATGTGGTCTGGGACCCATGGTAACTAGGTTGTGTTAAGTAGTACTGTTCTTAGCATTTTAATCCCTGTAACTCCCCATATCGGGGGAGGTCTATATGGCCTGCCTGATTACCCTGACAAAGTATAACAACAAGACATGCGGTCTGGGACCCATGGTAACTAGGTTGTGTTAAGTAGTAATGTTCTTAGCACTTTAATCCCTTTTACTCCCCCTATTGGGGGAGGTGTATATGGCCTGCATGATTACCCTGACAAAGTATAACAACAAGACATGCGGTCTGGGACCCATGGTAACTAGGTTGTGTTATGTAGTACTGTTCTTAGCACTTTAATACCTGTTACTCCCCCTATCTGGGGAGGTCTATATGGCCTGCATGATTACCCTGACAAAGTATAACAACAAGACATGCGGTCTGTGACCCATGGTAAGGTTGTGTTAAGTAGTACTATTCTTAGCACTTTAATCCCTTTTACTCCCCCTATCGGGTGAGGTCTATATGGCCTGCCTGATTACCCTGACAAAATATAACAATAAGACATGCGGGTCTGAGACCCATGGTAACTAGGTTGTGTTAAGTAGTACTATTCTTAGCACTTTAATCCCTTTTCCCTGTCAAAAAAGTTTTTATTTTAAATATTTACAATACTGTTATAACAAATATGATTGGTGGCACTAGTTGGCAAGTGGGCCTGGCACACACGCTGGCAGGCAGGCAACTGCAATTCAATTGCACTAGCAGACTGATAATTCACAGTCAAAAAAGTTTTTATTTTAAATATTTACAATACTGTTATAACAAATATGATTGGTGGCACTAGTTGGCAAGTGGGCCTGGCACAAACGCTGGCAGGCAGGCAACTGCAATTATATTGCACTAGCAGACTGATGATTCACAGTCAAAAAAGTTTTTTTAAATATTTACAATACTGTTATAACAAATATGATTGGTGGCACTAGTTGGCAAGTGGGCCTGGCACACACGCTGGCAAGCAGGCAACTGCAATTCAATTGCACTAGCAGACTGATGATTCACAGAAAAAAAAGTTTCTATTTTAAATATTTACAATACTGTTATAACAAATATGATTGGTGGCACTAGTTGGCAAGTGGGCCTGGCACACACGCTGGCAGGCAGGCAGGCAACTTCAATTAGATTACACTAGCAGACTGATGTTTCACAGTCAAAAAAGTTTTTATTTTAAATATTTACACTACTGTTATAACAAATATGATTGGTGGCACTAGTTGGCAAGTGGGCCTGGCACACACGCTGGGAGGAAGGCAACTGCAATTAGATTACACTAGCTGACTGATGTTTTACAGTCAAAAAAGTTTTTATTTTAAATATTTACACTACTGTTATAACAAATATGATTTGTGGCACTAGTTGGCAAGTGGGCCTGGCACACACGCTGGCAGGCAGGAAACTGCAATTGCACTAGCAGACTGATGATTCACAGTCAAAAAAGGTTTTATTCTAAATATTTTCAATACTGTTATAACAAATATGATTGGTGGCACTAGTTGGCAAGTGGGCCTGGCACACACGCTGGCAGGCAGGCAGGCAACTGCAATTTAATTGCACTAGCAGACTGATGATTCACAGTCAAAAAAGTTTTTATTTTAAATATTTACAAAACTGTTATAACAAATATGATTGGTGGCACTAGTTGGCAAGTGGGCCTGGCACACACGCTGGCAGGCAGGCAACTTCAATTATATTACACTAGCAGACTGATGTTTCACAGTCAAAAAATATTTTTTTAAAATATTTACACTACTGTTATAACAAATATGATTGGTGGCACTAGTTGGCAAGTGGGCCTGGCACACACGCTGGGAGGAAGGCAACTGCAATTAGATTACACTAGCTGACTGATGTTTCACAGTCAAAAAAGTTTTTTTTTAATATTTACAATTCTGTTATAACAAATATGATTGGTGGCACTAGTTGGCAAGTGGGCCTGGCACACACGCTTGCAGGCAGGAAACTGCAATTCAATTGCACTAGCAGACTGATGATTCACAGTCAAAAAAGTTTTTATTTTAAATATTTACACTACTGTTATAACAAATATGATTTGTGGCACCAGTTGGAAAGTGGGCCTGACACACACGCTGGCAGACAGGCAACTGCAATTAAATAACACTAGCAGACTGATGTAAAAGTTTTTTTAAAAAAAAAGTTACACTAATGTTACAACAGATAGGAGTGGTGGCACTGAGGATGGAAGTAGGCACAGTATGTGCTGGCAGACTGACACACAGGCTGGCACTAGTGGCAGGCTGGCCTGGCAACTAAAATTAAATAACACTAGAAGACTGATGTAAACATTTTTTTACAAAATTTAAACTAATGTTTCACCAGATAGGAGTGGTGGCACTGAGGATGGAAGTAGGCACAGTATATGCTGGCAGCCTGACACACAGGCTGGCACTAGTTGCAGCCAGGCACCTAAAAATTAAATAACACTAGAAGAGGACTGATGTAAAAGTTGTTTTTTTTTTTACATTTACACTAATGTTACACCAGATATAAGTGGTGGAAAACAGAGCTATTAATCACAGTATATGATGTGGGCCTGATACACAGGCCTGATGGAAAATGAAATTAGATTACCCTAGCAAAATGATGTAAAAGTTTGTTTTTTTTTTAATTTAAAATAATGTTAACCAGATATCAGTGGTGGCACAGAAGAATTAACCACAGTATATGCTGTGAGCCTGACACACAGGCCTGATAGAAAATTAAATTAGATTACACTAGCAAAATGATGTAAAAGTTTTTTTTTTTAATTTTACACTAATGTTACAGCAGATATCAGTGGTGGCACAGAGCAATTAATCACAGTATATGATGTGAGCCTGACACACAGGCCGGATAGAAAATGAAATTAGATTACACTAGCAAAATGATGTAAAAGTTTTTTTTAAAAAATTTACACTAATGTTAAGCAGATATCAGTGGTGGCACTAATCACAGTATATGCTGTGAGCCTCACACACAGGCTGACAGCCAGGCAAATGTAAATAAAATTACAAATTAAAAAGAAAAAAAACGACTGAAGTTCTAGCCCTAAAAAGGGCTTTCTTTCATGTAATTAGCAAGAGTCCATGAGCTAGTGACGTATGGGATATACATTCCTACCAGGAGGGGCAAAGTTTCCCAAACCTCAAAATGCCTATAAATACACCCCTCACCACACCCACAAATCAGTTTTACAAACTTTGCCTCCTATGGAGGTGGTGAAGTAAGTTTGTGCTAGATTCTACGTTGATATGCGCTCCGCAGCAGGTTGGAGCCCGGTTTTCCTCTCAGCGTGCAGTGAATGTCAGAGGGATGTGAGGAGAGTATTGCCTATTTGAATGCAGTGATCTCCTTCTACGGGGTCTATTTCATAGGTTCTCTGTTATCGGTCGTAGAGATTCATCTCTTACCTCCCTTTTCAGATCGACGATATACTCTTATATATACCGTTTTCCTCTACTGATTCTCGTTTCAGTACTGGTTTGGCTTTCTACTACATGTAGATGAGTGTCCTGGGGTAAGTAAGTCTTATTTTCTGTGACACTCTAAGCTATGGTTGGGCACTTTTATATAAAGTTCTAAATATATGTATTCAAACATTTATTTGCCTTGACTCAGGATGTTCAACGTTCCTTATTTCAGACAGTCAGTTTCATATTTGGGATAATGCATATGAATAAATCATTTTTTCTTACCTTAAAAATTTGACTTTTCCCTGTGGGCTGTTAGGCTCGCGGGGGCTGAAAATGCTTCATTTTATTGCGTCATTCTTGGCGCTGACTTTTTTGGCGCAAATTTTTTTTTCTGTTTCCGGCGTCATACGTGTCGCCGGAAGTTGCATTATTTTTGACGGTTTTTTGCGCCAAAGGTGTCAGCGTTCCAGATGTGGCGTCATTTTGGCGCCAAAAGCATTTAGGCGCCAAATAATGTGGGCGTCTTTTTTGGCGCTAAAAAAATATGGGCATCACTATTGTCTCCACATTATTTAAGTCTCATTATTTTGTGCTTCTGGTTGCTAGAAGCTTATTCACTGGCATTTTTTTTCCCATTCCTGAAACTGTCATTTAAGGAATTTGATCAATTTTGCTTTATATGTTGTTTTTTCTATTACATATTGCAAGATGTCCCACGTTGAAGCTGAGTCAGAAGATACTTCTGGAAAATCGCTGCCTGGTGCTGGAGCTACCAAAGCTAAGTGTATCTGCTGTAAACTTTTGGTATCTGTTCCTCCAGCTGTTGTTTGTACTGTTTGTCATGACAAACTTGCTAATGCAGATAATATTTCCTTTAGTACTGTTACATTACCTGTTGCTGTTCCGTCAACATCTAATACTCAGAGTGTTCCTGATAACATAAGAGATTTTGTTTCTAAATCCATTAAGAAGGCTATGTCTGTTATTCCTCCTTCTAGTAACCGTAAAAAGTCTTTTAAAACTTCTCATTTTTCAGATGAATTTTTAAATGAACATCATCATTCTGATACTGATATTGGTTCTTCTCATTCAGAGGATTCTGTCTCAGAGGTTGATGCTGATAAATCTTCATATTTATTTAAAATGGAATTTATTCGTTCTTTACTTAAAGAAGTCCTAATTGCATTAGAGATTGAGGATTCTAGTCCTCTTGATACTAAATCTAAACGTTTAGATAAGGTTTTTAAATCTCCTGTAGTTATTCCAGAAGTGTTTCCTGTCCCTGGTGCTATTTCTGAAGTAATTTCCAGGGAATGGAATAATTTGGGTAATTCTTTTACTCCTTCTAAACGTTTTAAGCAATTATATCCTGTGCCATCTGACAGATTAGAATTTTGGGACAAAATCCCTAAGGTTGATGGGGCTGCTATTTTCAGTTTTTTTCATTTAAACTTTATTTTGGGTGTGGATTATTTTTCAGCGGAATTGGCTGTCTTTATTTTAGCCCTCCCTCTCTAGTGACTCTTGCGTGGAAAGATCCACATCTTGGGTAGTCATTATCCCATACGTCACTAGCTCATGGACTCTTGCTAATTACATGAAAGAAAACATAATTTATGTAAGAACTTACCTGATAAATTCATTTCTTTCATATTAGCAAGAGTCCATGAGGCCCACCCTTTTTTGTGGTGGTTATGATTTTTTGTATAAAGCACAATTATTCCAATTCCTTATTTTTTATGCTTTCGCACTTTTTTCTTATCACCCCACTTCTTGGCTATTCATTAAACTGATTTGTGGGTGTGGTGAGGGGTGTATTTATAGGCATTTTGAGGTTTGGGAAACTTTGCCCCTCCTGGTAGGAATGTATATCCCATACGTAACTAGCTCATGGACTCTTGCTAATATGAAAGAAATGAATTTATCAGGTAAGTTCTTACATAAATTATGTTTTTTGGACTGAAGTTCTAGCCCTAAAAAGGGCTTTTTGGGGTGCTGTCCTTACAGCAGAGATTAGATGAGTCCTTTAGGACTGTAGTGGACACTAAATACACTAGCCTAGCTATCTATTTCCCTATAAAATCACGAGCAGCAGCACTAACCCTCCTCTCACTAAGAAAGCAAGATCATAATGAATCTAAAATGGCTGCTGCCCAGGAGCTGGGAGGGTCTGTGAGGGAGTGTCTGCTGCTGATTGGCTCAAATGTGTCTGCAGGCTGTGAGATACAGGGTCAAAGTTTCCTCAATGATGACAAATAGGGGGCTATCGAACATCGCATATGTTCGCCCGCCACGGCGAAAGCGAACAAGCTAAGATCGCCGGGAACTGTTCTCCGGCGAACAGTTTGCGACATCACTATGTGTGAGTGGAGGGGGGGGGGGGCACAGCTATTTAATGTAACTAAAGCTGCTAGAACTTATTTTAAAGTATCACTGAAATCAAATGTAATTCTCCCATACTTAGAATATGTCTCAGCATTACAGGCCATGTTTTCCTGAACAGCTTTGAGTTACACATGCTGCGGGGTGGAATGACCAGTGCTGTCCAGTGGAGTAATGCATGTTCCCCTCTGCACACCCTGCCACATGAGTAACTTAGAAGTGTCCAGGAAAACATGACTGAGGTGGCAAGCCTAATTACAAGGCCTTTATTTCCTAATGTATTATTTATTATCTACACTGACCTAAACTTTAAAAATACTGGCAATGCCAATAAAATGCAACACTATCAAGATGTTTAGATTGCTGACTTTACATTTCACACAAGGAAAAAACCCAGCACTGATAAGTATAGATAAGTATAGAATATAACGCTACATTATAATTATTGGATACTATTGGATCAGTACGACTAGTCACATGACGTGACGTCATCATCCACGGATCACACGATTCATAGCCTCTAACGGACACAAACATAAGCTGCTGGTTTGTTGTTATTCATCACAGTTCTATGGTATTACCTGCTAATCACTCCCATTAAGTGCCCATAAGATTGGTCTGCCATATATTAGCAATTATTAACACATTTATAGCATAATCAAGTCTTTTGTGTATTGTTGTTTTTACTTAGAAACCGCTACTTTTAAATGTTATAAATTTCCTATAGGTCTATATATTTTATTCCTTTGATGCCGGCATCTTAGATTCATTTGAGTCTTCTGAATTATATTTTATCATATGTTATATGTTCAAATTGCATACTTTGTTGCCATTTATTTATTTTTATTAAACTGACATTTTTTTGTCACTATTGGTTTCTTTTGTCACTTATATATTCAACATCTTGATTAATTTTGTTATCAATTTTGTCACTACATTATCACATTATACCCACTTTAGGTTTGCTCCTTCCAGAGCGCTTATCCCACCCCTTCCCACTTTCCATTTAATGCATGTTCCCCTCTGCACACCCTGCCACATGAGTAACTTAGAAGTGTCCAGGAAAACATGGCTGAGGTGGCAAGCCTAATTACAAGGCCTTTATTTCCTAATGTATTATTTATTATCTACACTGACCTAAACTTTAAAAATACTGGCAATGCCAATAAAATGCAACACTATCAAGATGTTTAGATTGCTGACTTTACATTTCACACAAGGAAAAAACTCAGCACTGATAAGTATAGAATGATTTCTTATCAGGTTTTATTGAGATGTGTATATAGGAATATATAACTAGGATTTATTAATATTAATGTGTATGAAAATTGTTTTTATTAAGAGTGTTATAACATTAATACACATAAACATATTGCATAATCATGTCATTGTCGTCACCGTACCTCATATGTACCGTTATGTCATTGCAGAGGAAAAACATACATTTCAATAAAGTTGTCTGTTGAGCAAATACACTTTGTCTTCTTGTCTACTTTTCAATCCATCATTTTGTAGTATAATGAAGCAGTGAAACTTAAATACAAAGTTCACCTAAATAATATTTTAAATGTTACATCTACTGTTCTGTAGAAAGCGCTAGGCATTAAATAAAGATTAAGTAATGAGTAAAGCCTGGTGAATTACTAGTACTAGGTGGTGAGGAGTGAGTAGGTCCCAGCTCTCTGTTATTATTCTGCATCATCAGTTTACTTCTTCTAAGATATCTCATTTCCCCTTCTTTCTCTAACTTCACGGTACATTATGAAAGGCTTCCATTGCATAATAAAACTATCCTTAGTGTGTAGAGTTTCAGTCGCCATGCTTGCCATATTATAGTGGTGAATTATTTTATTTTTAAGAATTGAAAAGTTTGGGGGTGTAGATTTCCAAAACTGGGCTAAAATAATTCTAGTGATTGTACATATAGTCATGGCTAGTTTCTGATTTCTCTTAGAGATTTGAGGTATTGGAAAGTGTAATAAAGCTTGTTCAGGTTTTAAAATAATATTTAATTCAAATTTAATTGATATTTGATGTCTATTTTAGAAAAGAAATACAAAGTAGACATGCATTTGAGCTACCACATGTCAAATATCAAAATAATACAAAACCAATATGACATCAAATACCTCATAGAGTTCAAAGAAACATTTTGTAACATAGATAAGGCTACTCTTGCACCGTACAATCCATAATATATGTAACAATGTATCAGATGAAAATGCCACTGAACCTTATAATAAGGGGAATTTTGTGGAAATCAAATCCAGTCAGATATATCTTAACTTATAACACAGATGGTCACTTAACCCCTTGGTACCGGCATCAAGCGTTTAACATTGGAATCGGGTCATGGGAAACTGCCTGGGCTGCTAGGCACACCGCCAGTCTGATTCTTTTTTTTCCAACACTGTGTACATGACCAACTTACAGGTAAGTCCATGCCGTGTGGGCATGTATAAACACATGGATTTTTGATTGGAGACATAGTCATGAGAAAGAAAAAGAAAAGACATCAATACAATCAGCTTTGGAGTTTTTTTTCTTATTTTTTTACTGCCCTAACTATTCAGCTTTGCTAAGCTAAGTGACCCAAACTAGCTTTCGTCTTGTGCTGGGTGCCATGTCTATCATTTATTTGAAATTTTTGTGTTATATGAAACGTTCAATCCTCAAGTAGAGAGGGTATCTTGCCTCTGAGTTTCTATGTTGCTGGACTTTGGTGGCTAGGTTCTTGTAGATTCATTTTAAGTAAGAGTCTTTGTTGTCTGGCCTTATCATTCACCACATTAATGTCCTGTGTTGACATTTGGGCTGATTTCCGAGGGCAACATCTGTCAAACATGAGTAGTTCCAGTTCATCTTCTCTGTTTGAGATATATGAAGAGATTGTTACCAGAGTGGGTCCCTTTTATCCTAATCCTAGGGCCCGCTCTTTGTTTAATTGGATATCAGCTTCTTCCAGCACAGTATGCATTTCTTATACCATTACCTCCTAATCTTCTAGTTAAACAGGTCTATAATTTAACAGTTTTATAGTCTTACTCAAATAAAATCTGATCCGGTCTGGGGTGCCACCCTCAAGCTCCTCTGTTTCTTAATAAGCCATTTATCTAGATGATCTCCTCTGGGAGTTGGAAATTAAGCTTGCATTCTCTGCGAGTTTGTGCTTAAAGTATGTAATTTGAGTCTTTGGGGGCGATTTAACAATGTGCGAGCGGACATGATCTGATGTAGAGGATCATGTCCGCCGCACATTGATAAATGCAGACAGCATACGCTGTCTGCATTTATCATTGCACAAGCATTTCTAGTGAAATGCTTGTTCAATGCTGCCCCCTGCACATTCGCGGCCAATCAACCCGATTGTATCAGATCGGGCAGATTGATGTCCACCGCTTCAGAGGTGGCGGACGAGTTAAGAAGCAGCGGTCTTAAGACTGCTGTTTCTTAACTCCGCGGAAACTGCAGCATACGGGGCTTAATAAATCGGCGCCTTTGAGAGGGTAAAAGATTTGTGCCTGTAGGGTGGTGAGGAGATCTAGTAAAAAGAGTTCCCATTTTGTTACAAAGAATTGTGTTCTATGTGTGATATATCCTTGTGTATCTATCTATTAGTTATGGTTATACCTAGGTATTTTAAGTTTTTTGGTGACAATTTTAAAGTTAAACATCAAGGGAAGGAATGGGTCTCGATTACTTAGCCATAAGAGCTCTGATTTTTCTTTATTGATCTGGTAACCAGATATCTCACTAAATTCTGAGATGATTTGCATCACTTTGGGGACATTGGTTCTTTGAGTATAAAAGCATGTAGTCTGCAAAAAGTGACAGATTAACCATTTATTTCCCTATATGGAGACCTTCAGTCTCAGTTCTAATTCAGTGTGCTAATGGTTCTAGCGCTAGGTCAAAGAGGAGTGGAGACAGGGTGCAGCTCTGTCTAGTGCCTCTTTGGAGTGGGAATGGTTGGGAGGGTGTTTCATTTATTAGTACAGCTGCTTGTGGATCTTTATAAATAGTTTGGATAGCTTTAAGAAAAAGGCATGTATACCGAATTTATCCCATAGGATTTTGTTGAACGCTTTTTTAGCATCTAATTGGGCATGCCTAGCAATGTTGGCATGGTTGTTTCTGTGCATTCCACCAGTTGGGCATTAGGAAAGGATTCTGAAAGGCCAACAATGCGCAGATTGTCCCTTCTTGACCTGTTTTCAAGGTCATCAATTTTTGCCATCAGTTGCTTGGTTTGTTGCTGGAGCTGGGCAATGTTAGAGGTTGACTTTGGTTGTTGTGTTTCTCCTTCTGACAACCTTTACTCGACTTGTGTGAGCCTAGCATTGAAAGTTTTAACTTCCGCTGTCAGGGAGTCCATGCCTGTCTGCAGTTGTTTTTTTTTTTTCTTCCAAAAATGTTTTTACTTGGAAATAAAGTTTACATAAATAGTAGTGCAACTACTATAATGACAATATATGAACACAGAACAATAGCATTTATCACACAATAATGGCTAAAGACGCTTATGTGTCCATAGTTGGTTCCACTTCAATGACAAGACAACGTCCAATACAATCAAAATTGCAGTCGGAGGTCTTTCAGAATTAGTATTAACATTAACCTTAGTCCACATAGCATGCTTCATAATATCCATACATAGCTGTAGATTGCACCTAAACATATACTCTACAACTTATTCATCAATAGTTGTCTATATAAACATTATAACAAAATAACTTCATTAAATGAAACAGATAAGTTCACTCATAACTGAAATAAATCAAATTTAACATTTAGGGCAAGTATTGTGATCGAGTTATACTCAACTCTATAGTTGTGGCTATCGGTTCCAAGGGGAAACTCCCGAAGGAGCAGTTCCAGACGTGGTGAGAGGTTGGGGGGTAGGAGGGAATAGGAGACGGGAAATGTAGGAAGGGTAGCGTTTGGGGTGTAACATTCTCACCTGGAGAGAGGGCAAAAAAGAGAAAGGTAAAAAGGCCCAAGTCTATTCAGACTTATTGAAAGTTTCTATGTAATGGAACCAGGGTTCCCATATGCCCCAGAATAGGTCCTCTTTATCTATTGCAAGATAGAAACTACGTTCCATCTTGGTCTGCAGTTGTTTTATTTTGGGGAGGAACAAGGCTGACATTTGTGATACAATTGGGTGTGTGTCCTGAGCGTGGGGAATGAAAATCTGGTGATGAGCCCACAGGGGTCTTTGTTTCTGTCTGATTGCAGAGTTTTTTGTCTGCCTGTTTTAATCTGTTTGTCATGGTTGCTGTTGTTTTAGTGTAGGAGGCGTAGTATTTTTGCATACAAATGCGTGATATCACAGGTTTTAAAAAGGATAGCATAAGTTTCCTGGCTTAGGATTAAAGTTGAAAGTATATAAATACTGAGCCAGTTACAGAAATGTGGTTTGGGGTATGTCCATTTGATTTGAGTGGGTAGCGATTTATCTCTTCATCTAGTTTGTTTTTAGTGTCTCTATTCTCCTGTTTGAGTAGGCCCTAATAATTGTGGTCTGTAGGGAGTTGATAGGCCAGGGGTGCTCTAGGTTCCAGAGAGGGACTAATTAGTAGGCCTTAGGTCTTTTTTTTTTTTTGAGGAGATAAGAGAACAGTTTAGTTACAAAAAAAGAAAAGAAAAACGCAATCACAGGGATCCTGTTGCATAGTTAGGCAAGTGACAAGAAGAGGGTATGCCACAAAAGGGTACATGAAAAGTTTGTGTGAGGCATACAATGAAAACAATCAAGTCTATTAGGATGGGTTACGAATTATATGCTGAAAACAAAGATAGAAACCAGAAGTTCTTGATCCTGGAAATGTTAAATTAGTCCTAATTTTTTATATATAATATACTGTTTGTCATAGTGAGTAGTGATCTGGTGTAGTTGCGTAAAATTAAGAAACACAAAAGGAGTAGAATAAGTGGTGAGAGCACCTACACAAATAAGTGAGTGATAATAGTATTTGGCTGCTAATGTAAACTTCGATTGGGGAAGTCAGCAGACAAGAGCTGCTTTAAATTGGGATGGGGGGTAGAGGGGGGCGGGTGTAGAAATGTGGCTTCTAAGTAAGTCAATAAGTGTAATATGGTATGGAGAGGACACTGAGCATGTTTTGGGGGAGGAGTATGGGTCAATTAGAATATTAAGGGGTAGTCGCAGTAGGACAGGCTATAGGTAGGGAATGGGAGGCTGATAGAAAGTATTTATAGGGGAGCATGGGGTGTCAGTAGATATGTCAGTGAGGGTAGGAGGAGGGTATGCTGAGTGGATGGAGCGTTATGTTAAGTAGGAACTGGAGTTCATACTGGGAATGAAAGATGTGGGTGGAGGAGGAGGAGGAGGGAGTATATATTCCTATCCGTTATGACAGAGGTTGGTAAAAGGATAGGAAAGTGCATGGAGCTATATGAGCTATAGAGTTGAGGGTAAGATAGGTCTGTTTACGAGTGAGGGCTGTTCAGCATGCGCGTATTGAAAAGAACATTGAGATAATCGACTAGTATGATGAATAAGGTTAGAGCTGGGGAACATAAAAAGGTTAGATTAACTGGAGCATAGGTGTTAAATAGGTGTTATCCAACAACAGACTTTTACCTTTTGTGGCTTTATAGCCATTTGCCGAGTAAGATACACTCGATAAGGGACTAAGCTATTTTGGTAACATCAATTTATCCATATTTGTTCATTTGCACTGTTTATGTTTGTTATTAGTGTTATTAGTGTTTTATATTTTGCCCACTAATTAGCGCGCCTTTTTTTCCCTCTCCTGGGGATACTACATTTTGTTAAACTATAGTTCTATGTCTTGAGTTATATTAGCATTGGTATATGTCCCATGGTGGAGGTATGTTGGGGTACCTAGGATAGATTCATGCGGCTTTGAGTAAACTAAGGAGTAAATGCAGTACATGTTTAGATACAGACATAATATATAAAGCTTAAAGAAGACCTGTATTAGTCGAGATACCAAGAACAGATGTGCAAAACTTTAGATAACTGTGAACAAAGTGCGGTTTAGTTAAATGCACTAATCTTAAGCAAACATATAACATTTTTAGGCAGATGATACACTATCCTGCTTTATATTAGTGTGAGGATGCGTCCCAGGGTGAAGCTATATTGGGATTACCTACGGAGCTTTGAATAAACTGAAAGTTAAAGGGACACTGAACCCAATTTTTTTCTTTCGTGATTTAGATAGAGCATGCGATTTTAAGCAACTTTTTAATTTGCTCCTATTATCATTTTTTCTACGTTCTCTTGCTATCCTTACTTGAAAAAGAAGGCGTCTAAGATTTTTTTTGGATCAGAACTCTGGACAGCCCTTTTTTATTGGTGAATAAATGAATCCACCAATCAGTAAGAACAACCCAGGTTGTTCACCAAAAATGGGCCGGCATCTAAACTTACATTCTTGCATTTCAAATAAAGATACCAAGAGAATGAAGAATACCAAGAGTTGAATGTTGGGATTTGAGTATATCAGTTGTGATATCCAAGTATAATCACTGCACCATTGATTCAGCATGCAAAGCTGCAGAGGTCTCATATGAAAACGAGCAAAGGGGATCGCGTCCGATGCTGCAGTCATAAGACCTAAAACTTCCATGCACATAGCCACTGAAGGGAATGATCCAGACTGAAGGTTTATACAAGCTAAAACCAATTTCCTTTGTCCCTTGTCTGTTAAAGAAAGATTCATGGACACTGAATCAATCTGGAAACCTAAAAAGATGACCCTTGTTTGAGGAATCAAGAAACTCTTTTGTAAATTGATCCTCCAACCATGCCTTTGAAGAAACCACAGTAGTTGTTTCATGCGAGATTCTGCTAATTGAAAAGACTGAGCTAGTACCAAGATATTGTCCAAATAAGGAAACACTGCGATACCCTGCTCTCTGATTACAGATAGAAGGGCAACGAGATCCTTTGAAAAGATTCTTGGAGTTGTCGCTAGGCCAAATGGAAGAGCAACAAACTGGTAATGCTTGTCTAGAAAAGAGAATCTCAGAAACCGATAGTGGTCTAAATGAATTGGAATATGAAGATAAGCATCCTTTAAGTCTATTGTGGACATAAAATGCCCTTGCTGAGCAAAAGGCAGAGTAGTCATTATAGTCACCATCTTGAAAGTTGGGACTCTAACAAAAGGATTTAAAGTTTCAGATCCAGAACTGGTCTGAAAGAATTCTCTTTCTTTGGGACAATAAATAGATTTGAATAAAACCCCAAACCCTGTTCCTGTAAAGGAAGTGGAACAATCGCCCCTGAAAGCTCTAGATCTGAAACACATTTTAGAAAAGCCTAAGCCTTCACAGGATTTGTTGGAACATGAGAAAAAAAGAATCTTCCCACGGGAGGTCTCATTCTGAAACCTATTCGATACCCTTGAGACACAATATTCTGAATCCACTGATTCTGAACAGAACCTGACCAAGCTTCCTGAAATAATTTCAATCTGCCCCCCACCAGCTTAAATTCTTACCCTGGAAAGATAGAGATAGTAATCTAGATTTAGACACACCATGTCAGCATTCCAAGATTTAAGCCATAAATCTCTTCTGGCTAAAATAGCTAAAGACATAGATTTAACATTGATCTTAATAATGTCAAATATAGCATCACAAATTAAATGATTAGCATGTTGAAGCAGAAGAATAATGCTAGACAAATCAGGATCTTCTACCTGATGAACTAAACTGTCCAACCAAAAAGTTGAAGCAGCAGCCACATCAGCAATAGAAATGGCAGATCTAAGAATATAACCAGAATGTAAATAAGCTTTTCTTAAATAAGATTCAATCTTTCTATAAAGGATCCTTAAAAGAAGTATTATCTTCCATAGGAATAGTAGTACGTTTGGCAAGAGTGGAAATAGTTACAAAATTGCAAATACGGAGATGCAGCATCTTGGTTAAAACTTGTCTTTACTATCTTCATAAAACATAAACCATGTACAAACAATTGCCCATTAGCGTGATGTTAAGCTTATGCGTTTCGGCAGTGGTGCCGTACTCATAGCTCCCTAGATTTACCTACTACTTAGGGCTTTAAAAAGGGGGTAAAATCATTCTATTCGCTGCTGGGCAAGGAGATGATAACTCTTGATTTGAGGCTTACCTTTAAAAGTACAATGCCTCAATTAAGCACTTTATAATTCTATAGCTTAAATGTAACAAAGTTTATGTTATACATATTACATTTAAAACTGTCAAACATTTTCAAAACACTACAAATTGTGTTTGCATGTTACTTGGTACATACTTTTCTCAAATAACGGGATTTATTAATGGCTATATGCCTCTAATGGATAAATAGAGTGACATAATATAAGCTATACTGAGTAGCTAAATAAGTACGCCACTGATAGCGTTTACCTGTCTGGAAATCCCTAAGACCTACACCATCTAAGACATACAATGGAATTAAATACAGTATCAAAAAGCATTAAATTCACAGTATCTTGGAGTGAAGAATCAATTTTCTTGAAACTAAAGTGTATAAAGATGGTCCCCTGTTAAAAACAGATTTTTACAGGAAAGACACGGATAGGAACAGTCTTTTACATTTTCCTAGAGCCCATGCCCCTTCTCTTGTTAAGTCACTACCCTATAACCAGATGCTTAGAGTGAGGTGTATTGTAAAGGATTAAACTCTGGTCTTTAGGTGATTAAAAGAGATGGGGACTAGATTTGTGGAGTGAGGTTATCCTTATGACATGATTCAAGAAGTTATTGATAGAGTATTAAAATCCCCAAAGGAAAGGGTTAACAATGAGAATTTACAGAAGAAAAACGCCCTGACAGGATGGTGTTTATATCAGTATTTCAGTGCCTGTAGTCCAAAAGTACAAAAGATTGTCAGGAAGCATTGGCATGTCCTAAGAGAATGTAACCCAGAGGGGCAAGCATTCCGCTAGCCTCCCGTGCCAGCCTATACTAGACTCCCTAGTTTAAGGGATAGAATTATTAAAGCAGATGTGGGCAGTAAAAAGAAATCTAAGCAGGGGTTTATTACCTCAGAAAATAATGGCTGTTTCCCTTGCCTTAATTGTTCTAGCTGTAACAATATGATAAAAGGAGATTTATTTATTCATCCCCTCACAGGACAGAAATTCAGGATTAAGGGTTATTATAATTGCAATGTCAACTTTGTAATCTATCTGATTAAGTGTCCGTGTGGGTTAATCTATATTGACGAGACGACACAGAGGGTCATGGACAGAATTATCCAGCATAAATCCAATATTATTACTAAGGATTTAAAATGCCCCAGTCGCTTATCATTTTCTAAATAAGGGCCACACTATTGCTCAATTGAGATTTCAGATAATAGATTATATACAATCACCTAGGCGGGGTAGTAATAGATAGCCTTTTGGATTCATAAATTGGATTCTTTAGACCAATGGTTTGGGTGAAGCGCTGAATCTAATCTCCACTGCCTCACTGAAGGAACTATCCCCTTCCTGGATAGTAACAATTTAAATCACCAAAAAATATTAAGAAACAGTGGGCGCATAAAGCGGGAGATAAAGTGGATATGTCTATTAAAAATGTCTCTATTAAATATAGACAGGAAAATAACTTCAATATTCAATAGAAAAAATTCAAAATAATAATAATAATGTTCAATCACTCTCAACTATAGTTGTTCATGCAGCCATTCACACACTTCCTAAAACTCTAAAATATATCAGAATAATTCAAAATATATAAATGCAATCTAAATGAATACTGGGAAATCAGACTAATATCCAGAAGTGTAATACACTTCTAATGATAACTAAAATGAAATGTCTATTTCGTTAAAAATCTGAAAAGTCTGAAAGATTGAGGTATATGACAGGCCCGCTACAGCAGGGTTAAATGCAAAGTATATAGTCTCTTTCCATAAAAATGTCCCAAATGTAAGCAGCCAACAGCCGTCGGTATTAATCACCGGCGCTGTGTTATGTTTGCCAAGAATGTTTATGTGGAAAACAAAGCTAATTTGCCTTTATGGGTTTCTCCGTTATTAGTCTGTGGGACTTAAGGCTATCCGCCTTCTTACCGTAGTTCCAAACAGTGTCTCAGTCACTCTGTTTAAACACTGTTTGGAACTACGACGGCTGTTGGCTGCTTACATTTGGGACATTTTTATGGAAAGAGACTATATACTTTGCATTTAACCCTGCTGTAGCGGGCCTGTCATATACCTCACTCTTTCAGACTTTTCAGATTTTTAACGAAATAGACATTTCATTTTAGTTATCATTAGAAGTGTATTACACTTCTGGATATTAGTCTGATTTCCCAGTATTCATTTAGATTGCATTTATATATTTTGAATTATTCTGATATATTTTAGAGTTTTAATAAGTGTGTGAATGGCTGCATGAACAACTATAGTTGAGTGATTGAACATTATTATTATTATTATTGTTTTGAATTTTTTCTATTGAATATTAGTTTACTTAAATTTTAATAAATATTTATGATTATACATCAACGGTACATTTGAAGTTATTTTCCTGTCTATATTTAATAGAGACATTTTTAATAGACATATCCACTTTATCTCCCGCTTTATGCGCCCACTGTTTCTTAATAAATTGGATTCTTTAATCCCTAATGGAATAAATAGGGAACTGGATTTAAGTGTATTTATGTAAAGAGTGAAAATTAATATATTTGGAAGATTTAAATGTAAGGTTTTTTTTCTTAAACAGTATCTTTGGTATTCTAGAGATTAGATCTTTGCTGACAACATCTGTGTTAATATGTGTTTAATTTTAGAACTTTGTATTGGTATAGGTTTATACCACTAGAGGTCAGTATAGCTAAGAAAATGTATGCACACATTGTATGAACATGACTAAGGGTACATAACCCGAAACGTCGTTCCTGTAAAACCTGCTCCTCCCTTGTGAAAATAAAGAGATTCTTTTGAAGATTACAAGTGGTGCTGCTGCATTTTTGTACTATATTACACTGTGGGATTTTTGCAGTAATCCTTTGACAGTGTGCACACACCTATGGGTTTAGAGTGCTGGATATTGTTTGTAAGACATACAGTGTTACGATCAGTTACATGTGTGAACCCGATATACTATATATATATATATATATATATATATATATGTTATTACAACTAAACCCAAAACCTTTTGGAAGCCTATTTCACAATTTCCATATTGCATACATATTTTATATGTAAACAATGAGGTAATTTACCATACAATTCAGATATATGTATGTATGTATATATATATGTATGTATATATATATATATATATATACCGTATTTTCCGGCGTATAAGACGACTTTTTAACTCTTGAAAATCTTCTCAAAAGTCGAGGGTCGTCTTATACGCCGGGTGTTGTTACATAACAGTACGCACTAGCTGACCCATAGAGACCTTTGTATCCATGACAATGACGCTTTACTATTACGGGAACTAAGATACCGGTAGCGGAAGTTTGGGTGCTTGAAGATGCCATATTGGAAGCGGGGGAGAAAAAAGGGAGAGAGAACATAGAGAAAGGGAAATAGATTTGAACTGAGAGGTGAGCGGAATGGGGGAATTTGTGTGTTATGTATGCGGGTGCAGGGGTTGGCGAGGCTGCTTTGAGTAGGAGGCGCAGTCTCGAAACGTTTAGGAAGTAAAGCGAGAGACCGGGGTGCTGGGCCCTCCTTAGTTGTGGGATGTGATGGTGGAGCTAGTGTTCTGTCATCAGCCTATAATAACATAAGGTAAACAACGCCTCTCTGTGGCTGCCCCATAATGTGTGGCCGAAAAGCAAGTCTAGTTGCTGCTGTAAGTGATGGATGTGGAGCGATCATCACTAGTATATAATGAACCACAAGCAGTGCACATTAACTATAAGGAACAAACTAGCAAAAACTTGCTGCGAGGAAGGGTTAAACCTTTGTCAGAATATGAGTTGTACCCAGTTAGACGCTGGTAGCTAAAGAGTTAAACTACAAGCGTTAAACAGGCTGCTGATTCAAAGTATACATATGTCAGTAATATAAATAAATATGTAAAATAACTATATTGTTTTAGGAACTAGACAGAACTTTTCTCAGACAGGGAGTAAGGGTGATTAATATCCTAATCCTAATTTCATTGAGGGGGTAAGGGGGTAGTCTTATACGGCGAGTATAGCACAAACCCTATATTTTTAACAGGAAAAGTAGGGGGTCGTCTTATACGCCCAGTCGTCTTATACGCCGGAAAAGACGGTATATATATATATATATATATATATATATATATAAAAGATTTGATAAAATTAATAACCAGAAATATTAGTGGAATTATAGCCAGCCAGATACCAAGATTATACACTTTAAAACGTTACATATGTATACAATTCATTAATCTTGACATTGACTACTCATATTTGGTTCCAAGAAATTATTAGTTCCAATAATTAATAAGGTCATATTCTGAATTAAGGCCTTTAGGGTATCTGGTTTGAAGCTGAAAAATCCAGAAAATCTCTCATTTTGCCAAGGCATGGTCTCTGCCCCCGCCCTCTCTTACCCACATTTACTGTTTCAATAATGGTCTATTTAAAGCTTGCAGCTTCCTTATTATGGACCCTATTAAAATGTTGGACTAGGGGGGTGGTCAGAGTACCTGCCTTAATGTTAGAGAGGTGTTCCCTAATACGAGATCGTACCTCTCTAGTCGTCATACCTACGTATTGCAAATGGAACCTGGTGCAACTAGCCAGATATACTGCATACACAGTTCTACAATTCATGCACTTCCTATGATTGTACATTTTATTAGTGACCTCACTCTTAAAGCCTTCCCCTATTGTGAGGTGTTCACATGCCTTGCAAGTGAAATTGCTACATCTATACACTCCCTTAAATCTTAACCAGGAACTTGTATCTTCTTCTCTGTGTGGTTTTCAATTGTGTGGGTGCCAAAATATTACCCAAAGAGAGTCCTCTTCTAAAGGCACATTTTCAGCCTTGTTGTATAGTATCTGCCAATGCATCATCTGCTGCCAGTAATCTATAATTTTTCTGCACAATACCACAAATTTTGTGATACTGTTCACTAGGGTTGCACCGATACTAGTATCGGTATCGGTACCGATACCAAGTATTTGCATGAGTACTTGTACTCGTGCAAATGCACCGATACTTAAACCGATACTTCCACTTCCTACCCATATGCTATCTTGTGGCGTTTTTTTCAAATTGCATGTTCCCATTTCATTTTAAACTGGAGTGGAGACTAAACTAAAAAAAAATTTTGCTACTGTTCTGCCAATACAAATTGCTGTTATTTGTATTATTGTAGGAGAAATCACTGTACCTCGTTCAGACAAACCCCTGAAGAACTGGGCAGTTAATAAACAGATTTCCAGCTCTGGCTAAAACGGCCCAAAAATATCTTTCTGCACCATGCAATAGTGTGGAAAGTGAAAGACTGTTCAACTTAGAGTTGAACCTCCATACAAATGTCAGATTGATGTTATATAACAGCCCTACAACCCAATTGTATCACCCCTTTAAATGTAATATTTTATTGTAATATTTTTTATTTATAAACATGTTCAGTGAACTTTTTTATTATTTTATAATGTCTTTTGAATTACAGTCCTTTATAATTATAATGAAGGAATCTTAAATAATTAGTCTGTATTGTGCTTGGTAAACTGTCACATGACATAAAAAAAAAAAAGTATCGGTAATTGGTATCGGCGAGTATTTGAAAACAAGTATCGGTACTTGTACTCGGTCATAAAAAAATGGTATCGGTGCAACCCTACTGTTCACTATAATCAGTAACAAAAAATGTCCCTTTACTTTCATCTTTGTGCTGTTTTTGTCCCTTTTCAATAGATTTAGTAAGTAGGTCCTGTCTCTTGGTATTAGCCACCTCCTTTTTATCCCTTGGATCACATGTGGTCTATATCCCCTGTCTTTTAAGCGTTCAGTTAGTAAGTTAGCATGCGTCTCATATTGTTGTTGCGTGCTACAATTTCTTCTTAGTCTTACAAATTGTCCTTTTGCGACTGATCTGAATAACTGCTTGGGATGATTGCTTCTGGCAGGGAGAAGGGTATTACCGGTGTAGCCCTTCCTGTTGAACATTTTCCTGTTGAACTTTTGCACCTGTATACAGTCTGCAGGAGAAGTTGCCTAGGTAACTATTAGACTGGTTGGTCATGTGATCAAGTGAAACTGAAAGAAGAGTGTAAGACACAGGAGGAAGCAGACATGTCAGAGCAGTGAAGGTGTGTGTGAGGCCTGGCTGTGAGAGAGCTGCAGACTTCATCTTGTGAAGTAACAGCATTCCTCTGCTGATTTAGTGTATGCTGCCAGCTGCAGTCTGACCCTGTGAGAGAGCTGTGGAGAAGAATGCAGACAAAGTAAATGACTGGCAGACCTTGGAGTTTTCTTTCAGCCTGTGCAGATGAATCCTGTTTAGTGGTAAGAAGTATCCTCTCCCCTTGTCATACTGACAGGGCATTCTGTCCATCACAGAAACTTATAAACAGCTCTTCCTGTGGATTGCAGTTTCCTATGAGCTGTAACTGTTTAAATGCATGTGGATTACCTTAAAGGATTACTTTCTGTTATAACTTTTAAGCTAAACAACTAACATATTAAAGTTAATAAACATTAATTAAAACCTAATGACCTATATTTTCTCCAAAACGAAGTTTCATAACGTTCTAAAAGTTATATCTTTTATTCGCCGATGATGTCACGTTATCCTGCCCACTATTTTCAGCACTGAGTGTTCAAAATACTTAAACCAATAACTTTGTGTTTAAAGCGCCATTTTTGAAACCTAGGTATTGTAAACGGATTGGTACAGAGCAAAGGATACCCACGGAGTGGGTTTGGAAAACAATTAAATTTGCAGAAAAGATTTCTGATATACGGTAGAGATGTGTTAATGAAATGCTATTAATAAAAAGCGTATTTGGGGTAGTTAGTAACAGGCATAGAAAATATTTACTTACAGTGGCCCTTTAAAGGGCCCCAACATTTCTGTGCACCAACTGGTACCCATCAGCCATTAGGGTGAAGCCTGAGGGTGGGTTCGCAGGTGGTTTGGGAGGGTGCTGGGCCTGGTTAGAGAAAGTTGGTGTGTTAGTTAGCCACTGTATTTCTTGCCCTATTTTTATTTGCCATAATCATTTAATACATGTTCATACTGTTTTACTGTTATTACTGTGTGTGTTGTAGTTATTTATTATGTTCCTGTCTGGGAAACCCATTCTTGCCCTGGATGCCCAGTCAGGTGGAGGCACTGCCACAGTCATGTACCCCAACTCCCAGGTAGCAGAGACTCAGGATCAGCCTGCAGAGCACATTAAGGTAGCTGGGGTAAAGACCCACAGGGGTAATTGTGGGCCTAGGCCAAACCCCGTTACATTTGGTGGTACTGCTGAGATAAATTGGGGTACACCCAGTAAGGATAGGTTAATTCCCCGGCCCACGCTCCCATTTGTAACAGATTGAGCCCAGCAACAGAAGGTACCATTGCATCATGCAGTGATGATATGCCAGGTACCTCCCTATAGTGAGATAAAACATGTCACCAAGTGCGTAGAGATTGTACTGGGAATAGAGATGGCTACCATCAGAGATATCCTGCATGATTCATACGGTCAAACTTACATGTTAGTATATTCCCATGCAGATTTGAGAGGCCGTCATAGACCTACATGTCTATACCTTCTTGAAGCAGCTCCTGAAGGATGTCGCTTAGTGTACACTCTCCCTGATAAGGAGCAAGGGGTTACACTGCAGCAACCCTCCAGTATAGGCCAAAGAGACTTTAATGTATCAAGTTATTCCCAGATTCTGTCCCCTTTGTCAGAAAAACCCGCCAGGAGATTACCGGTTACCCCTGTAGAGACTGGGGCCATCCCCAAACGAAATGTCTACTTTTCCAGTGTGCAAGGGACAACTGCCCCTAAGACCCCAGATCTAGTGGTTCCCTCATCTCCAACATCCCCAAAACCAGGCGATTCCCTATTGAGAGCCACAAGTTTAGGAGAGAGTAACATATCTGAAATACTGCAAAAACTCTCAGAAGCCATAGTAACAGCTACCCATACCCACAGTTACCGTAAGCTGAAAGTCTTTTCTGGGAATCAGCCTGTACCTGCCGGGGAGGAACCCTTTAAGGCCTGGAAGGATAATGCTGTAAAATTATTGGAAGAATGGTCTTGTACGGATAACATAAAAAAACCAACGGATAATGGAGAGTCTTCGTTTCCCAGCTACGAATATGATAAGGTTGTTTAGGGGAGTGAATGAACAAGCTACCGCACAAGATTACCTGAAAGTTTTGCAGGATGCGTATGGAAAATCAGAGGACTCTGAAGCTTTCTCATGTTCCTTCTGTTTAGTGGCTAGGAACTTGATTAATAGATCATCAGACTATATCAATCGATTACAATTATCACTGGGAAAACTGTTTCATAATGGAGCAGTCACTGCATCTGAGTTGGATGCTCGACTATCCAAACAAATTCAGAAGGGAGGCCTTAGCAATGATCCAGTCATGATCATGTTAAGAGTTAAGTTGGATGATCAAGTCTTGTCCTATTCCACACTGATCCGAAAAGCAAAAATACTGGAGAACCAAATGTCCCCATCTCCTCCACAAAAAGGAAATTCTTTTAAAGCCGCAGAGAAAGAGGATATGGAACGGTTCATCCTTAAAAAAAAAAAAAAAAAGGTAGCTGAATTAGAATTATTGTCTAAGTCATCGCCAAGAAGAACAGATTATTCTCCTACCAGGAGGCAGCACCGCAGGGAGACCACAGGAAGGTTATTCCCAAAGGAACAGTCCCCCCGAGGGAACTGTTTTAAGTGTGGAAAATCAGGGCATTTCAAGTGGGAGTGTCCCACTAATTCATCAGAGACAGGAGTGGAAGTGCTAGCTATTGAGCTGGAGGAGGCTCAAGTTATCAGTCCTTTCAGGAAAAGAGAAAAAAAAACACACCCATGTTATCTGTGGGGGTCAAGATCGGGCCCAAATCTCTGATACAGTTACAAATAGAAGATATTCATGCCTCGGCCTTGTTAGATACTGGATCCCAGGTCACCATCATTAATAGAGACTTCTATGACCATCATCTAAAACATATTCTCCTGGAGCCAGCAGGAGAGTTGCAGTTGTGGGGAGTGGGATCTCAGGCCCAGCCTGTAGAGGGATGTATAAGAGTAACAATAACCATCCCACAGTTAAACACAGGAATGATCTGCCCTATGGAATTGGAAGCTCTTGTGTGCTCCATGAAGAAAACAATGTGCGCCCCAATAATTTTGGGTACCAACACAAGAATGGTGCAGGACATGTTCAGGGCCTACCTAACTGAAGTGGGAGATGTATCTCTAACCAGACTGATGGCACTCTTTCCCTAGAACAAGGCTGACTTCCATCGACTAGCCCTACAAGCTAGACCAGGATCATGCCACTACTCAGGGAAAGAACCTTTATTTGTAAGGCCTGGAGAGACTAAGACTCTACGAGCCATAGCATCTATGCACCATGAAATATCAGGAGGAACCAGGCAATACCTCATTGAGTCCTTGCCTGAGGAGGATGCAAAAAAAAAGGGTGGACTCTCATACCTGAGGTGAAAGACTGGCGGAATCACTGGTGTAAAGATTTTACCATAATAAGAAACTTAACACCCACAGAGATCAGAATTGATCGTCACCAGAAGATTGGTGTGATTCACTTATTGGACCAAGTCTCTTCAGTAATGTCTGTAAAGGCAGAACAGGGAGGTGATCATGAAGGACCTATAGTTTTTGAACTGTAAGATTCTCCTCTACCACAAAAGTGGAGAGATAGCCTCCGATCCAAATTAGCTACTCGAGAGAAAGTCTTCTCCTGGAAAGAAATGGATGTGGGATGTGCAGAGAGTGCCACACATGCTATCAGACTTTCTGACCCAGCTCCTTTCAGAGAAAGATCAAGGAGAATACCCCCTCGAGATGTGGAAGATGTCCGGGATATACTCAAACAGATGGAAGAATCTGGCATTATTGAAGAGTCCAGAAGTCCATGTGCCTCACCCATAGTGGTAGTTAGGAAAAAGATCAATATACTCTGCCACGGATAGAAGATCTGCTAGATGCCCTTTCTGGAAGCCAGTGGTTCAGCGTCCTGGACTTGAGGTCTGGGTATTATCATGTACCCATGAAGGAGGATCAGGAAAAGACAGCTTTCATCTGTCCCTTGGGATTCTACGAGTTTACCAGGATGCCCCAAGGGGTCACTGGAGCTCCCGCCACCTTTCAAAGGCTGATGGAAAAGACTGTGAGGGATATGAATCCCAAAGAGTGCCTAGTCTATCTTGATGACCTCAGTGTTCGGAAGGACACCAGAAGAGCACGAACAGCGATTGCTGAAGGTTTTGGAATGACTCCAAGCAGAGGGTCTGAAATTATCAATAGACAAATATCGGTTTGCCCAGAACTCTGTTACATATGTAGGTCACATTGTTTCCGCACAAGGTGTGACAACTGACCCGACCAAAATTGAAGCGGTGATGAACTTGCCCAGGCCAGATAACATCAGTGAGCTGCGCTCATTTCTTGGATTCTGCGGTTACTACTGGAGGTTTGTGAAAGACTATTCAAAGATTGCTCGAGAGATACACAACCTGTTATAGACTACCTCTGATATAGAGGGTGCTAAGGCGCCAAGTCCTAAAGACTCCTTCTGAAAGAAATGGACCTCAGGATGCGAAGAAGCCTTCTTAATCTTGAAGAAAAGACTCACAGAAGCTCCTGTATTGGCCTATGCAGATCCTGAGAAACCATATGTGCTCCATGTTGATGCCAGTATGGAAGGCCTAGGGGCCGTATTGCTTCAAAGCTACCCGGAAGGGTTAAGACCAGTGGCCTACATAAGTAGAAGTCTAACTGGTGCAGAGAAAAACTATCGGGTCCATAAGCTAGAATTCTTGGCGCTCAAGTGGGCAATTGTGGACAAGTTACATGACTATTTATATAGAGCAACATTCGAGGTAAGGACGGATAACAATCCGCTTACTTATATTCAAACAGCAAAGCTGGATGCCACAGGACATAGGTGGCTAGCAGCATTGTCGAACTATAGTTTCAGCCTTAAATACAAACCAGGCCCTAAGAATGTCAGTGCGGATGCTCTGTCCCGCAGACCTAGACTTCCTCCTCATGAAGTAAAGGAGGAATGGGAAGAAATCCCTGTGCCTGGGGTAGGAGCCCTGTGCAAAACATATGTAGTGGCTGAGAGGCAGGATGAGTTCTCTGAACTCAGAGGAATAGACTCCATGTGTCACTCCCCAGAAGCCGTACCAGAGGTATTCTGTGCTCCAGCAATGTTCTAACAGTGGTCTCACATAACCAATGAAGACAAGAAGAAAGCCCAGTCACAGGACTGGTATATAGGGACAGTCCTCAAGGCAATGAGAGCCAAGAACCCTAAATTACTGAGCTCTCTTCCCATTGGACAAAGATATGTACCAGAGAGAATGGAGTAAACTACATCTAGAAGATGGAATCCTTTATAGAATTATAAAATACCATGACCACCCTGGTCGAAAGCAGCTAGTGTTACCTCATAGATATCGGGGAATGGTCCTGAGAGCCCTCCATGATCAACATGGGCATCTTGGGGTAGACAAGACCTATGGCCTGGTACAAGACCGGTTCTATTGGCCTCGCATGAGAGAACATGTTGAACATTATGTGAAGACCTGCAGAAGATGTGTTCAGAGAAAGACTCTGCCTGTGAGAGCTGCCCCTATGGGCCACCTGAGAAGTACAGGACCCCTGGATCTTGTGTGCATGGACTATGGATTGAGAATGATACTACTGGAATTGGGAATGTTCTGGTAGTAACAGACCATTTCACAAGATACGCTCAGGCTTTTCCCACTAAAGACCAGAAGGCTGTGACCGTAGCCAAAGTCCTCTGGCAGAAATATTTTGTGCACTATGGTCTGTCCAATCGAATACATTCTGATCAAGGTAGAGACTTTGAGAGTAAGCTGATCAAAGAACTGTTGGATGTTGCAGGTTCACAAGTCTAGAACACCCTACCAACCTGAGGGTGATGCCCAGCTTGAGCGTTTTAATAGGACACTCCTAGACATGCTCGGGACTCTGAAACAAGTAGAGAAGCGGTTCTGGAGTAAGCATGTAGAAGCCATGGTCCACGCATATAATTGCACAAGGCATGAATCTACAGGATTCTCATCCTATTTCCTAATGTTTGGAAGGGAAGCCAGACTACCGATAGATGTTGGGGGTGTCCCCAGATGGGACAAAGTCAGACTCTCACTTCCAGTATGTGAGGACCCTCAGACAAAACCTTCAGTGCCTATGAGTTGGCCACTCAAGCTGCGGCAAAAACGGAGGAACGCAGACTAGCAATAGCCACAATAGTCTAACCTTATTTATTGATTCAAAGAATTCAGAAAAAAAGATGTACTGCGCCTTTAAATAATAAAAGCGCAAAAATTTCTCTTTACTGAGCCAAATTATACTAAACAGTTCAAATTTGCCAAAAATCACTACACTATTTGAGAAAAGGCTAAAACACCCTTTAAAGAGAATTTTTATTTGTAAATAGACTTTAAACAACGATAACAGCCCCTGCACCTAGGGTATTCGAGATTGATTTAACAACGATCCGGTGACTGAAAATCAATTGTAGACCCCACTGGAGCTAGTGCCTGCTACCTTCTAGTGAGGAGAAAACTGCGTGTGTGCAAAAATAGGCCCCGCCCACCGTGGGCGTCTCATTAACTGTCTCCATAACCGCATGGGAAGCAGTTTCAATAAGCCATGTGGTCCCCTTTATACACACATTAAAGTGTCACAGCTGCCTCTCCCAGTGTCAAGCCCCTATTGAGTTACATATACCATAGATCAATATGTATATAAAACAGTAATTTCAGTAACACCATCCATATAGGTCTACTGCTTACCCCTTTCCTTACAGGGAATAAGGTCAGCCAGTTCTGATATAACAAGTCTCCTCAGAAATAAAAGACTAAACATACCTCAATGCTGCTTGTAGCATGACACCGTTCTCCACACTGAAGATTTCTCTTGCACTACCTTCAGAAGCTCTGTGGGAACGAGAATGGATCTTAGTAACGTCTGCAAAGATCATCAACCTCAGGGCAGAAAAAAATAAATAAAAAAAATGGATCTCTTCATTCCTCTTGGGAATCCAGACTGACGATTTCTGAGGAAAATAGTACTCCCCGGTACCATTTTAAAATAAAAAAAATTCTTGATTGAATAATCTAAAACCAACACCTCACTTTACCTCTTCCTATTACTAACACAGCCAAAGAGAATGACTGCGGGTGGAGGGAAGGGAGGAGCTATATATACACACACAGCACTGCTGTGGTGCTCTTTGCCACATACTGTTAGCAGGAGGTTAAATCCCACAAGGATGAAATCCGTGGACTCGTCATCTTGTAGAAGAAAAACCTTACCTTTTAATCTTCACAGCAGCTCCAGCTTCCTCCACCCATCGCAGAGCCTCTTCCTGAGTCTGAAATGATAAATCAGGCTTCCTCCAATCAGGGTGTTGAATCAGACGCAGATTCCCCTGGAGGGGGAAGCTGTGATTGGAGGATGACCTATCCATCATTTCTGACATCAGAAATGGCTTGCAACAACCAGAGGCAGCTGGAGCTGCTGTGAAAATAAAAAGGTAATTTTTTTTCTCAACAGGAGTGAAATGTAAATTGATGAATTAAAGTGCCCCTGTTTTTAATCAAATTTTTAAAAACCGGGCACTTCAGCATCAAAAGTGACACTTTAATGACTTGCAAGGAAGCATCCGTAATAAAGGAATTGGCTAACTTAAGGGACTTAATCCTGTCCTGGATCTCCTCAAGAGTATCTGTCTGAAGACTCAAACACATCGAACCAGTAAGCTGCAGCGCTGGTCACAGTGGCAATACATACCACAGGCTGCCATTGGAGACCCTGGTGAACATACATCTTATTTAGCAATACCTCCAATTTCTTATCCATTGGATCCTTAAAAGAACAGTTATCCTCTATGGTAATAGTCCTCTTAGCCAAATTAGAGATCGCTCCTACCTTAGGAACTGTCTGCCATGACTCCTTAATGGAATACGCTATAGGAAACATCTTCTTGAAAATAGGAGATGTAGAAAAGGGAATACCAGGTCTCTCCCACTCCCGTGCAATAATTTCTGTAGCACGGTCAGGTACTGGAAAAACCTGCACTGCGGAGGGAACATTAAAGTACTTGTTCGACAGCTAGATTAAAAAGTTACAGTGCATCTTTATTAGAAGTGATCGAGGGGACTTCCGGTGGGAGGAGCTGGCTAGGAACAGAGCACGCCGAGTTGTGGCGTGGTGCTTCGTCAACTCGAGAACCATTCTGTCTCCCCTACTGTATTTCTCCCGTTGCTGGTGCGGTTCTTGCACCCTAGGGAGCTGGGCGAATTTCACCAAGTGCCCAAGTTGGAAGTCCGTGAGAGCTAAGATTAGGCTCCGTTGCTAAGAGCCGCAAGCGGCGCTGCCGCAGGAGACCACCCAGTTCAGGAATAACTTGCTACACTAACTGACGGCGATAGAGGTTCGCACCCCTCCACCCTCTGTCGACTGGTCCCTAAACAACAATCTGCACCGTAATCCTGGAGTCCTGCATGTGTGGGAAAAGAAACAGCTAGACGGCCTGGTACCGGATCCTCTGTGGGATGGGTACTGTCCCCTAGGGTACGACACTCCTCCAAACCAACTTACTAACAGAAGTGGCAGGCTAAACTGGTCGGGTAAATCAGGCACAGCACGGTGTTGGCAGCTTCAGGTGTACAGCTCAGTTGATGGAGCTCGCTCTCTGGATGGAGTCACTGCCGCGCTACTGCATTGCCCTGACCCCTGATGCCGTGTGCCTGTAGGTGAGAGTTGTTCCAGTATCTGGTAAGGATCAGAGGGGATCTTGATTTCTGCTGATACTCTGCCTGGGACTGTTTGAGCTCATATCGGCTGAGGTCCCTACAAGTCAAGAAAGTAAAAGCGCAAGTATTGTGCCCCTGCAAAGGGACTGGTTACATGACTGTCTGCAATTTTCCTTTTTCTACCTAAGAGAACGTTTTTCTATATTGCCAATGCCTATATGGTAATGTGAACTCAATCCACCTTGGAGCAACTGATACAACTTGTGGAGTGTGTATATGATGTCTGCCCTTGTATTAGTGTTTTGTGCAGCCTAACTAGCATACTGTCTGTAAATAACCTATACATCTGCTTAAGGTCCTCACGGAATAAGCGGCACAAACAGGGGAAAAAAGGCAACATAATATTAAGATAATCAGAGCTAAAACTCTGGAAGGATGAACTGTCCGTGTTTGATATGCAGTGAACTTGAATAAGTGCTAATCAGGCAGTAAAGGCTCAAAAGAGCTACTAGCCAGTTTATAAGTACAGGTAGCCCTCAGTTTACGCCGGGGTTAGGTTCCAGAAGGAATGGTTGTAAATCGAAACCGTTGTAAATTGAAACCCAGTTTATAATGTAAGTCAATGGGAAGTGAGGGAGATAGGTTCCAGGCCCCTCTCAAAATTGTCATAAGTAACATCTAATACATTATTTTTAAAGCTTTGAGATGAAGACTTTTAAATGCTAAACAGCATTATAAACCTAATAAAATAATCACACAACACAGATTTCACTTGCATTTTTCTGCAAACAGTTCTTTCTATGCATTCCAATCTGGACTGATTTATAGACAGGAAGATCTTGTTAATTTAAAATCTGCTCGATAGCTCATGTCTGGTTAAACTGATTCATTTCAGCTTGCTTGGCTTTGCTGCAAAACAAGCGGACAGCTCCACCTACTGGCTATTTTAATAAATGCACTGCTTCTCAATGCTTTTCAATAGCAGTCACATGACTGGAAAAAAAGGTTGTTATTCTGAAACGGTGTAAATTGAACCGTTGTAAAATGAGGGCCACCTGTATAGCTTTGTTGTTTTTCTGTGTGTGTTTCTTCTGGCAACTAGCTAAATCTGAGGGTATACCGTAAGCTGTGTGCATATTTCAAGTGAACCTAAGCAAGAGCTGCTTAGGCAGTAAAAATTCAAAAGTTTTTTGCTCTATCATCAGCCAGTTTATAAGCACAGATATATTGTTTTCTTTCTCCTTTTTTCTCCTTGGTTTTTCTTCTTGCTTCTGCTGGTATTTAGCTAAACTTAAGTGTGTACTTTAAGATAAGTTTTTATGATTAAACAACTAAAAATCTATGCGCTGGTGGTAGATAATACTTCACATAAAAATCAGATACCCCAAGTCATCTGAATAAATAGTTTTAGTAGCAGTTATGATTGTCTTATATGTGTGCGCCTGTGTGCAAACACTGGCTTAATATCTACCAAATGACAATGGTCTTAGTAGTATTTGTATTTCTATGTCTATGTTTATATAAAGAAATGTATAGAAAAAAACGTTTTTTAGTTTTTAAAGAATTTTCATAGAATAATATCTTAAAATTATTAAGTTCTAATTCAAAAATAAAAATAAAAAATAATAATAAAAAAATATACAAAGATTATTGGTTAAAAATAATATTCTTTTATTAGAATCAATATAAAACAGTCAGTCGAAATTCCTTAATCTTAAAGTGGTTATGTGAGAAAGTTGGTACCAACCAATTGTATTGAGGTGTAGCTAAAATTAGTATATGATATATGTGTGTAAAATTAGCAAGTCCAGTTTATACCTTGGTAGGTATTTAAAAATACTTTTTGTAAAAGATTTGGCTTTTCGCTCATAAAATGCACCGAAGGTAGAAAATAAGGTATAATTGGTAGAAATACAGTTGTTAGAGATCGTTGTTGAAGACAACTATTGACACCTGGTTCAACAATAGGTGTTTATTTTCAGCCTTTTTGAAATAAGCCTTTTTGTGATATGACCAAAAGATTTAGGCTAGGTGTTTGAGCCGTTTTCTGTATGTCACAGTAATTATATCACAACAGTTATTGAACACTTAGCTTGTCTTTTGCGATATTATTAGTCAACAGACTTTGAATAAGGTACCTTATTTGCAGTTCCAAGTCATATAAGAAGCTTGAGAAAGGCTCTTTGGAGCTGAAACGCGTTGCTTTGGATACAGACTGCTTACTGATCACCTTGGATACAGACTGCTTACACTGCACTGGGGAAACCTTGCTCTTTACCTTCTGTCAATCTCGCATTTGGTGGGCGTGTCAAGACCGGACACGGAAGTGACAGAGGCAACTTTCACAGGAGACATACACGCTGCAACAAGCGCTCCTAGAAACTTTGAAAGGACAAAGAAAGTTTCTCATCTATACCTCATTTGGACACGCAAGAACCTTCTTATATGACTTGGAACTGCAAATAAGGTACCTTATTCAAAGTCTGTTGACTAATAATATCGCAAAAGACAAGCTAAGTGTTCAATAACTATTGTGATATAATTACTGTGACATACAGAAAACGGCTCAAACACCTAGCCTAAATCTTTTGGTCATATCACAAAAAGGCTTATTTCAAAAAGGCTGAAAATAAACACCTATTGTTGAACCAGGTGTCAATAGTTGTCTTCAACAACGATCTCTAACAACTGTATTTCTACCAATTATACCTTATTTTCTACCTTTGGTGCATTTTATGAGCGAAAAGCCAAATCTTTTACAAAAAGTATTTTTAAATACCTACCAAGGTATAAACTGGACTTGCTAATTTTACACACATATATCATATACTAATTTTAGCTACACCTCAATACAATTGGTTGGTACCAACTTTCTCACATAACCACTTTAAGATTAAGGAATTTCGACTGACTGTTTTATATTGATTCTAATAAAAGAATATTATTTTTAACCAATAATCTTTGTATATTTTTTTATTATTTTTGAATTAGAACTTAATAATTTTAAGATATTATTCTATGAAAATTCTTTAAAAACTAAAAAACATTTTTTTCTATACATTTCTTTATATAAACATAGACATAGAAATACAAATACTACTAAGACCATTGTCATTTGGTAGATATTAAGCCAGTGTTTGCACACAGGCGCACACATATAAGACAATCATAACTGCTACTTTAAGATAAGTTTACCTGATAACATTAAGTTGTGTGGGAAATTTATACTGGACTATAAATTGTTTGAAAGAATTATGGAAATTATGATAATAACTATATAGTAATCTCACTCTTTTTGAGGAAGTCTACTCTATAGGCTATTCTATAGCTGTACTGCACAGCGGTTCCTATCCTAGAATATAAATATCTAAAATATCATTATCTTAAGTGCGAAGGTGCTGCATTATAGTTTCTATAACATCCCAAGCAACTTACATTTTAAAGGGAAAAAAAACAAAAAAACAAAAAAAAACTGTATCTTTAAATACTGTCTTTCCCCCCCCCCCACCAAATCACATTCACAATATTTCCACTGAACTAATTTGTTCACTTTTTTTCTATATGTGCGTGTATATATATATATATATATATATATATATATATATATATATATATATACACATATACACGCATCTGTGTGTGTGTAGACACAATATTTTAAGTATTTTTTGAGCCACACCCTCAATTTTTTTTTTTTAATTTTTTTTTGTCAATATAATAACACAATTGTATTAATTAATTTTTCACTTATACACCTTATTACTTCAGTAAATAGGGTTTTTTCTTTTTTTTTTTTTTCACTTGGTAGTGCTCTCTCTATTTAGTAGAGTGCACAGTAAGGGGGAAAAGCCAGTGTGATATATGGACAGATATATTACGACCTCTAAGTTTACTTCCCCAAACATGCCAGTTAAACAAAAAGATAGGAAGAATCGTATATCAGATACCTTACCTGAAGCAGTAAAAGAGACATTAGCACTTAAAAATGACATTCAGCCATTAATAAATCAATTGTCAGAAATTTTTTTACCTCATTTCGAGCTGTTACAGTCCCAGATGGCTGGTCTCACGGCTGAGATTAGGCAATTCTCTAATAGACTTAATGAGGTGGAAAATAGAGTATCCGAAACAGAGGATGCCATAAATGATCAAGCAAGTCAACTATCTAGTCATACTAAAGATATTAAAAGTATACAAGATCGTCTAACAGATCTTGAAGATCGGTCCCGTCGCAATAATTTAAACATAGTGGGACTACCAGAGGCTAGTGAGTTTACTGACCTCCTACATTTTGCATCTATATCTCTCCCTCAAATACTAGATTTACAACAACAAAATACACCCCTATTGATTGAAAGAGCACACAGAATAGGCCCTCAGAGGAGATCAACTAAGGGGATAATTCAAAACAGACCTGTTATGATTAAATTCCAAAATTACCAAGATAAAATGACACTCTTGCGACTGTACAGGAAAAATGGCCCAATACATATAGGGGATGCCAAAATCCTGATTTTTCAGGATTACTCCAGTGAAACCTCCCAGAAAAGGAAAATTATGGCTCCCTACTGCACTAAGCTAATTGACGCAGGACATAAGGCTAGGCTAGTTTATCCAGCCAAAATAATGATAGAAGACAAAGACACTATACACACCTTGATAAATGAAAAAGAAGCAAGACAGTTCTGTAATGACCTAAAAGTTAAGCTATAATTAAGGAACTGGCCAAAAGCTTGTAAATAGACGATGGGGTCCCCTGCGATGCCGTCACTTGACAGGCTATTCTTTTTAATTTCTTATTCTTATTGTGTTTATATATATATATATATATATATATATATATATATATATATACATATATATTTTTTTTTTCTCTTTCTCCCCTCCTTCCCATCCCCCTCTTTCCCCCCTGCTCCTTCTCGGGTGTCTCTCTCTATCTGATTTTTAGTTAGAAAACAGGAGACATCCTTAAGTTTGTTTCATGGAACATAGGGGGTATAACTTCCCCTATTAAGAGGAAGTTGATTATCAAACAATTAGGTAAGCATAAACCTGATCTTGCATTCCTGCAAGAAACCCATCTTAAAATCTCAGAAGTAAATAAATTAAAGTATAAATGGGTTGGCCATGTAATTGCATCATCATGTAATAAAAGGAAAAGAGGAGTGGCCATACTGTTTAATAAAAATCTGACATATAAAGTGCTGAAACAAATTTTAGATAAAGAAGATAGATGGCTAGTGGCTGAGATTGAGGTAGGAAATATTAAATATATCTTTTGTAACATATATGGACCAAACCAGGTTGATACGGATTTCTGGAATAAACTCACAATGCAATTATCTCAGTATATTGGGCAAAACCTGATTCTGGTGGGAGATTTTAATTTAATCCCAACTGCATTGTTAGATAGATGTACTACAAAGACGGCTCATTTTACCAATGCAAAGGCTAAAATATTTTCTCAGATTTGCAGAAACCTAAAAGTTCATGATATCTGGCGTATTAAATACCCAGATACGCAAAGATTTTCCTGTGAATCTAAATCCTACAGAGCACTATCTAGAATAGATTTTTTTTTTATTTCAAGTCCAATGTTAGCAATGAATATAGATGCTCAAATAGCCGATATAGTTATTACAGATCATGCTATTATTTCCATAAATATATATACTAATAACCCAATTGTTAATTCAGGAAACAATTTTTATTTTCCTAGTTATCTATCCCAAGATAAGAAGTTTGTTGATTGGCTGGCCCAAAAATGGCAAGAGTATCAAGGTTTCAATAAAGAATATCTTGAAAAAACTGAGATTTATTGGGAAACCGCGAAAGCGTATCTGAAAGGTGTAATTAAGGCATATATGGTTAAAAAGAAGAAACAAGCTAATGCACGTGAAGTACAATTGGCTAGCCAACTTAGTAATGCCTACAATAAATATATTAATAATCCTGTTAGATCGCTTTGGACTAAATATCAGATGGCTAAACAGGAATGGGATCTCTTTTTTAAAGAAAAAACGATGTGAGAAGACATAAGAATCAATGCAAAGTACAAGGGACAATTCGGTAGATCAGCGAAATTCTTGGCTAGACTGAATAAGACAAGGAAAAAAAATAATATAATCGAAGCAATCAGATATGATCAAGTAAATTATACAGACCCATCAGATATCAAAGAAATTTTCTATAAGTATTATCAAAATATCTATGCAGCGGCTGAGATAAATATTGAAAATAAAAACAGCTTTTGGAGTAGAGTTAAAGTTCCCCAAATTACATCAGCTTTTCTGGAGACCCTAAACAGTCCCATTACTACTAAAGAAGTGGCAGAGGCTATAGATCAAGCTAAGAATAACAAAGCGCCTGGCCCAGACCAACTGCCAGCAGAATTTTATAAGATTATCCGAAATGATTTGCTCCCTATTTTAGTTAAATTGTTTAATGACTATTTCCCGGCGTCGGCTGTTACATTAATTCTTAAGAAAGATAAAGACCCTCTTAACCCTGCTTCGTACAGACCTATATCACTCTTAAATGTAGACTATAAACTACTTACGTCTATAATGGTGAATAGACTTAAGACAGGAATAGACCAAATAATACACAAGGACCAATCTGGGTTTATTCCGGGGAGATCCTCTATTAGAAATTTGAGACGTGTTACTACCATCATAGAATATTTTTGGGTCAACAATCAAAAAATAACCAGGAAACAAGATCAGGCGATATTAACAGCCAACGCCGAGAAGGCCTTTGACTCAGTAATCTGGGACCATCTATATACTTCCTTGGATAGATTTGGTTTCAGGGGGGAATTTTTATCAGTGATTAAGTCTATCTACAATTCACCCACCTCGTATATTTTATTTAACGGTACACCAACCACTAGATTTCAGATTCATAAAGGGACAAGACAGGGATGTTCCCTGTCGCCCCTTTTATTTAATATTGCTATAGAATCTCTTGCAATCTTACTAAGAAACACCTTAGAGGGCATCGATATTGGTGATCAAAGAATCATCCTATCGCTTTATGCGGATGATTTGCTACTATTTTTACAAAACACTAAAATTAGTATCCCCCTGGTACTTGAAATCTTCAGACAGTTCAGTTCCTTCTCTGGCTATAAATTGAACCTTAGCAAATCTGAAATTTTATGGATAAATCAAAATATAGATAGCTGTAAAGAACACCCATTTCAGGTAGTAGAAACTATAAAATATCTGGGCATCAATTTAAACAGAAATCCTAACTATTGGTCTCTTTTTTTTTTGCTAATACAGAGGAGAAATTGAGCAGGTGGACACTGTTCCCAATCTCGCTCTCAGCCAGAGTTATGCTGATTAAATCTGTTCTTCTCCCGCAATTAATATATCTGTTTCAAAATCTTCCTCTCTTTGTACTAAACAAAGATTTAAGGCGCTTTTATAAAAACTGCGCTTCTTTCCTATGGAACAAAAAAAGATACTGTCTCTCGCGAGCTAAGTTACATTACCCACCAGAATTTGGAGGATTTGCTCTTCCTGACATAAAATGGTACAATAATTGTATTTTGGCACGTTTTGCTTTAGATTGGATTACAGAAACTAGTTATTTCTCTAATCTTTTAATAGAAAGACAGTTGGTTGCTCCTCTCTCCCTTAAGGCTTTAATTCATTGTCCAGTCATCCAATTACCAAAAGATATTAAAAAACTGTTAGTAATACGTAATGTGATCTTAGCATGGCAAAAGCTATGCGTTGCCCTTGATGTAGATTATCGAATATCTGCACACCTTCCTATCATAGGTAATAACTTATTCCCCCCTGGTCTGTCATCTGACATATTTTCAAAGTGGGAAGAGAAAGGGCTAATTTATGTTTCACAACTATTAGATAGTGACTACAAAGTAAGAACATTCGAAGCCATTTTTCACGAATGTAATATACTGAATAATTTTTTTTATGCGTACTTACAACTTAGGCATTTTATAAATGGATTCCACAATATTAGACAAGATTACAAAGAATTTGGTGTACTTAAAAATTATATTACCTTACATAAAAATAGTATCCATACCATTTCGTTAACTTATAATATTCTAATGTCGAAACAAGGGCAACTAGGCTTAGAAATGTTAACTAATGTCTGGAGGCCTTATTTTCAAGAAATAACATTAGAAAAGATTAAATCCAGTATTAAGCGAGTAAAAGAGGCTAAAATTCCTACATCCTGGAATGAATCACAAAATTAATTAACAAGGTGTATATTACACCAAAAATGTTAGCTAAGTGGACAGGCAGCAATACAGGGGAATGTTTTAAATGTAAACAGCCCGATGCTGACCTCCTGCACTGTCTGGTTTTGTCCTAAAATTAAGCAATTTTGGTTTAAAGTATTTTTTTGGTGGTCCAAAATCTCAGGAGAATTTTTTAATAGATGTATTTCAAGTTTTCTTCCCAACTAAGGAGATTACCATAAAATTTTCTAAGACGATTGATACATTAATCTTATTAGGTCGTATTTTAATTTTTCGAAGCAGGAAAAATAAGAAAGCTCCCTCATTTAATTTATTTAAACAGGAAGTTTATTCGCAAATTATGTTTGAACAACTAAATAGTGACCCTTTTCTTCAAATCAGATTCAATGTTTTTTTGATAAATGGCTTCTTGTAATATTGGACCAACCACATAATTTACAATATTCACTAACAAAGTGCTTTCACAAATCAGATCTTTTTGGTACATTGATTCTCAGGAACATATTCCCAGTAGACTGGTACTAATAAATTATTTATGCTTAGACATTTAACATGTTGAGATGGAGATTTAGGAGTTTCCTTCCTTCCTGTCCTTCCCTTCTCCCCCTTCTTTCTGGGTTTTTTTTTGTAGCTTTTTGTAGTTTATTTCATTATTTTTTAGGTAAATAAGAAATAAATGCACAACAGCATGAGAATGGAAGTTTATGATCGGAGAAAATATTAAGTTGAGAATGTCATGATATTTTTGTCACTATACAGTAATTAGTGCAGGATTTAAGTACCATTTTTGTCTTAGTTAGCAGAGGAGGTTCTGCCCAATGTTATAAATAAGATACAAATGGAAAATAGTTTTTTTTGTTTTGTGTTACCTGCATGGTCTACAAAGAATTTTGTGTAAGTGTGACAAATGTGTTATTGAAATGTATTTTGTGCTTGAGGATAAAAGATTTAAAAAAAAAAAAAAAAAAAAAAAAAAACTTGTTCAGCTTACTAGAATTTTTAGTGTTGACCATAGTCGTGTTGAGTCATACAGAGTAGCCAAAATCTCCTTAAATAAGCGACGGTGTTCTAGCTTAAATCTGAAGGATACCACTTCAGCATTAGGAATTACAGAGTCTGAGATTTCACCAGACACTACAGACGTGTCTTCTTCCTCAGACTTTTGAGAAAGGACACCCTGGGTAGCCAGAACTTGATCAGAAACCTTGCTAATGGATGCCTTAAGTTTCCTTTTATGCCTTCCCTGCAGGTGTCTTTAACAGGAGACAGCTGAACAACATTCGCCTTAGCCAATGGTGGCTCATGATCAAACATTTTATCTCTGTAACTTAAAGTTCTCTCAATGCATGAGGAACAAAAAGGCACTGGAGGTTCCACCTGGGCATCAAAACAAAACTGGCATGTGACAACTTGTAAAGCCTCTTGATCCATCTCAATGATAATACAAGTTTTGATTTCAAACAAAAGTACTGTGCCTAAGAAATGTTGATTGTTTAAACGTTAAAATAACCCTAGGCAACCTAAACACTTCAGCAGCTTTACTGAGCTGCCTACCTGTCTTGCAGCCCTTAGAAGTAGCTTCCCTTCAGATGAGCCGATGCAGATCTGTGATGGCAGCACAAAGGAATGAGACACCGGAGTAGCCAACTGCGCAGCTTGTCTCCAAACAGTCATAACTAAGCGCGCCAAAGAGAACCGCCTCTACAAAGACACTCCCTTATGTACGGAGCAGGCCTGGCGGATTAGTCTTAACTGCCTGTGCAAATAAAGACTGATCTGAGCCACCAAAATAAGCCTTGCTCAGTCTCAAAGGCCTGCAGCACTGCCAGATTAACCCATTAATCAACTGTTTAAAAAAAAAAAAAAAAAAGTCCAATTATGTTCAAACAGCCCTTAGCTGCTAAAAGTGCCAGATTCTCCTTATGAAAATATGGCACTCACCTGAAGAAATGCTGTCCCGCAGCAAGACAGCTCATCTGGTTTGAGAGGATGCAGAACCTCAGACCTGTGAAGAAACTGAGTATTCCTACTCAGGCTCTGATTAGGGCAGCAAAATCTTGGCAGTGAGGATTGTACCACACAAGTTCCCAAGTGCTCAAAAGCAACCACTGCCCTGATCTTTTGTGGGTTCTAGCCTTAGTCCACGTCAGCCTCTTCAGTAGAATAACCCTGCTTTTATAAAAAGTATAATCTGGATTGAAGACTACTTATCAGACACCCCAAATTTCACCTCCTTGCATTACAGGCAAAGAGAATGACTGGAGGTTGTGGGTAGGGAAGTGATACTTAGCTTTGCGGTGGTGCTCTTTGCCTCCTCTTGCTGAACAGGATTGATATTCCCAACAGTAATTGATGATCCATGGACTCATGTCAGAAAGAAATGCAGTTCAAGCACCCCACATTGTATTTTGCAAACCGTACATGTAATTACATTCTCTGCAATCACCGTTTTGATACAGTTCATTACGCCAAGAGTGGGAGCTTTCAGGGATGAATCTACAACCTTTATAGAAAATTTTAACTGGAGAATTATTTTTTTTAACTTAGTCACTACTTTGTTATATTGCCTACTAAAACTTTTAAAATCAGTAGGATTTTAGTCAAAATTAAACTCAAGAAAGCATGCAATTTTAAGCAAATTTCTAATTTACTCCAATTAAGTTTTCTTCGTTCTCTTTGCATCTTTAATACAGCAAGAATGTAAGCATAGGAGCCAGCCCATTTTTGGTTCAGTGCATTGATTGGCGTATAAAAGTAGCCACCAATCAGCAAACACTACCCAAGTGTTGAACCAAAAATGGTCTGGCTCCTAAGCTTACAACCAAATCTAACAAAACAAAAAATCTGAGTAAACTAGCTTTAAATTGCATGCTCTGGCTAATCAGTTTAATTTTGACTAAACTATTCCTTTAGCTTTTGTCCTCTTCCATTTCACCCCCACCCAAAAAAAAAAAAGTTGTCCCTATTCATATGCCTGACCTTTTGTCAGGAAGTCATCAGTGTGGGCTTACGACAGCACCTTTATGTAAAGCATTCTCTAATATTGGTTGAATGATCATAGGTAGTGCAAGTTTACCTTTGGTATTCCTTTCTTTAAATGAGGAATGTGTGATTGGAATCAGACTGCAAGATAGAGTTTGCTTAATTTTTCTTGTAGAGTTCTATTTCAAAGGAGGAGCCAATACTCCATGTATTTTTGGAAAACATTACTGATGTGAAAATGAAATAAGTCAAACATATTTCAGTTGTTGCCAACGTGGTTACCAGACATTAGCATGCTAGGTTTTATACCACTTAACATGTACATTGGGACAATCTGCTGACAAAGTAGCATCCCTTTGTTGCTAGACTTGCTCTGTCCCATCAAATTCCTATTGCAACTCCCTTATTTTATGATTTGCTTGCACAGCCACTTGTGTTTTTTTTTTTTTACAAATGACATCTGAAATGTTAATTTCAAAGAGGATAGATAATCCAGTTAGTACCCATTCCCAGTTTTGCATAACCGACACAATACACTTGACATTTGATTACCTTTTATCTATGCCTATGAAGACTGACCCACTATCAGTGGTTTTTTTTTTTTTACACAAACTTGCATTTAACCAGTTCTTTTATGCTCATTCCCATCTTGCCTGCAATTTATACCCAGGCTATCCTTCAACGATCAGCAACAAAGTATGGGGTTAAAATTGCATGCTGTACCTGAATAAGTTTAATTTTGACTTTAAGTGACCAGCATTTCACCTTACAGAAACGGATAGTAGATGAGAACCAAAAAGGCCCCTCAAGTCTACCTATAATTTGTGACAAACTCTTTTTTCTAAGCACTGTTGAATCGAGTAGTTGAGCTCTGTTCCAAATGCAAAAGGGCATGGGTCAAAATGAATCATTCCTATATCTATTACTCAATCTCCCAGTTTAAGACCATTGCTAAAGAGTACATATATTAAAGCAGACTTCCAGATAAAAAAAAACCTGACTTTTATTAAAGTATATACAAACACCTCACATCAAGGTTAGCATTAAAACCTATATACAAGCTCATAAAAAATACATAGTATTTGCTTTTTTAAATAAGTGACCAGCATTCCAACTTACAGAAACTTTAAACTAGTGCAGAAGCAGCCTGCTTAAACTGCATTAAGTGTGACATTTGTAAGGCCACTTAAGTTTGTTCAAAACAATTTTCAAGTTAGGCAGTCTCCTATTCTGTATCTTGAATGCTTATGTTTTGGTCATCTGAATATACTTCGTCTTCACACCTTGCTTCTTCCAAGTCTAGATTTTTTAGATCTTCAATGCTTCTTGGTGCAGATCCTGTCAATCTCTAGGGTAGGAAAATGAAAGAAAACAAATGTTTAGCTACACATTTGATTAGGGAAACACTGGTGGAAGGCATCGAGAGGCTAGACATTTTTTCAGATTGCTTTGCTCATAAAAAGAAAGCAGAGAAACAATCTTTGAACAATGATGGAATTATTCATCCATAAAGATATGGTAAACCCAAGCATATAACAAAGCAGATTGCCAACAGTGCCTCCGCCTGCCCACAGCACTGTGCTCTTCATTGAGGTGATGTTTCCACCTCTAGACCAATAGCTGTGTGTCAAATGACATCCTAGTACAGCTAGAGGTGGAAAAGTCACCTTAATGGAGAAGAGCGTTGTGCCATGGGCAGCCAGAGGCACGGTTTGAGATACTTTCTTTACAGATAGGCCGAGTTCAGCATTTTTTTTTACAAAACTGAGAACACTATTAGCAATGGTAAATCCTAGCTTTTTTTCCTTTTTAATCGCTAGGATCCAACAGTGTTACAAGTGAAGGGGGCTTTCAATCATTAAGTATAAAATATATCATGCTGAAAGTTAATTTGTCTGCAGCGCATGCCGTGCTGAGTACCTCAGGCCTCACATGGAGAAACGCTATTTAATAAGGTGATGTTTCCCAACTCCTTAGCCAATAAGGCTAACCCCCTTCAACTGCTGATCTCTACACAGACTAATGCCCATATAAAGTAGACAGTACCCTAAGTATGGAATCAAAGTTGAAAATTCATAAAATATACCCTTAACACTGTTCAAATACATGAAATGCAATATATGATCTTTATAAAATTAAAGACAGTCTACTCTAGAATTTTTATGGTTTAAAAAGAAAGATAATCCCTTTATTACCCAATTCCCTGGTCTTGCATAACCAACAGTTATATAAATACACTTTATACCTCTGATTACCTTAGCCTCTGCAGATTGCAACCAAATCTCAGTGCTTTTGACAGACATGCAGTTTAGCCAACCAGTGCAGACTCCTAAATAACTCCACAGGAGTGAGCACAATGTAATCTATTTGACACATGAACTAGTACTGTTTAACTGAAAAAAAACTTTCAAAATGCTCTGAGCTAGGAAGTTTAACGGTTTAGAAATCAGTTTGAAGCTACCTAGGTTTAGCTTTTCAAAAATACCAAGGGAACAAAGCAAATTTGATAAAATTGGAAAGTTGTTTACAATTGCATGCCCTATCTGAATCATGAAAGTTTAATTTTGACTAGACTGTCCCTTTAAGGTTGTCCTTAAACTGATAGTGGTTTCTGAAGGGAATAAATCTCAGGTTTATTACCAAATTGTATAGAAGTTCATTCCATAGATGGAATTATATATAATTTGATCATAAACTGCCTTCATAAGTTAGTTAGTAACTTATTTTAGTTAAAGCACTTAAGGTGCACAGGCCAGTATATATTGCAACTTTCATTTGTCAATTAATGTTTTTAAAGAATGTATGCTTTATTAACTTACAGCAAGCTTGCTCACCTCAATCATATTTGCCATATATTGTACATGTCCAGCAAGTTCCATAAGTTCGTCATTTTCCTGTTTTAAACGACTGATCTCTTCATTTTTGCTGTCTATTTCTTTGTGTAACTGCATATAAAAATACATACATTTAATGTTGGATATTTTAGCTATACCATCCTAACACATGGCTGCATCAAGGTGCTAAATAGCTATTACCTTTTCATTCTCCTGCAAGACCTCATACAGTGCTTTTCTTCTTTCATCTGCTATGTCTTTCCAGTACAGATAGGTTGGATTTTCTGTTTATGACAAAACAAAAACTTAATTACGAGGAAACAAAAAAAAACAAGCCACACCACAAGATAACACATTACCACCAACTTACCTTTTACCATAAGATCATACGCTTCACTTGAGTTGCACTGATTTTCTCCATGTTCTGTGTCAACAGCAATTTCCACTTTTGCTTTCTTTGAAGTCAACTGGTCATTCCATAACTTTCTTTTTGTAGAGTTTTTTCCTGCCTTGAAAAACAAGCCCTATCAGTATTTGCAAAAGTAAAACAAGCTTTTCCTTTGGTTTGCTGTCAGACTAAAAACACTGTTTTGCAAAAATCTTTAAAAGGTTATAATGCAAGATTTGCATGAAGTGCTTAATAGACCAGTAAATACAGTAGAACATTTTCTAAACAAATGCATGATAAATTCCAAAGTTTCTACTACCCACTCCTGTATAATGTAAGCCATCAGCCAATCACAAGTGCATATACAGTCAAAAAAAAAAATTCACACCCCTGTTAAAATGTCAGGTTACCGTCATGTAAAAAAAATTTCAGAACCTTTTCTACCTTTAATGTGACCTGTAAACTGTACAACTCAATTGAAAAATAAACTGAAATATTTTAGGTGGAGGGAAGTAAACAAAATAAAATGTGGTTGGATAACCTATAACTGGGGATGTAGCTTAGAATTAAGCAATCACATTCAAAATTATGTTAGTCAGTACACACCTGTCATTTAAAGTGCCTCTGATTAACCCCAAATAAAGTTCAGATGTTCTAGTAGGTTTTTCCATACATTTTCTTAGTCGCATCCTACAGCAAAAGCAGTGGTCTGCAAAGAGCTTCCAAAGCATCAGAGATCTCATTGTTAAAAAGGTGTAAGGAGAAGGGTACAAAAGAATTTCCAAGGTATTAGATATACTATGGAACACAGAGAAGACAGGCAAATGGAGAAAATATAGTACAGTGACATTACCAAGTAGTGGACGTCCCTCCAAAATTGAGGACTAAGAAAACTGGTCTGAGGCGCTGCCAAGAGGACTACAGCAACATTAACCCCTTAACGACCAAAGACCTACCAGTTACATCCTCTAAAAACTGTCAGTGACAATGGACGTACCTGGTACGTCACCCGTCTAATTGAGCGCTGGAAGAGATTGTGATCACTTCCAGCAGCTCTAAGGGTATTGCCACTGGCGCTCAGTGCCAGCCATTGATGGTGCCAATCGTGGGTGGGAGCTGCTGCTGGGTGACGGCCCATAGATTGTTACTTCCTGTCCCTGTACTGTAAGAGTGCACACAGTCGTGCCACATTTGTATAATATAAATGATTTGTGAAGGATGCAGAGGGAGGTGAGAATTTAATGTTGGGCAAGGGATCTGGGACGGGGAGGGAGGGCAGCTACCCTACAGAAGTTTTATTTAGAAATAAAGCTTTTTTTGGGGTGGCAAACGGTACTGGCAGACAGCTGCTAGTACCCATGATGACAGCAAATAAGTAGAGGGGGGAGGATCAGAATCTAAAAAATGCTTTTTATTTTGGTAATGGCAGACTTTGCCAGTACTCAAGATGGAGGTGACAATTTTTAGGTGGGGAGGGAAGAGAGCTTTTGAGGGGGTCAGGGAGGGATGCTGATCTCTACACAAAAGAAAATTAACCCTACATGCTACCAAACACCTTAACTGTTGGGCATAATACAAGTGGTGCACAGTGTCATTTAAGAGCCTTCTAATTGACAAAAACGCCAAAGACATGTGTCTGCTATTTCTGAAGGGGATCCCAGAGAAGCATGTCGAACCATTTGTGCTATAATTGCACAAGCTGTTTGTAAATAATTTGTGAGAAACCTTAAGTTTGTGAAAAAGTTAGTAAAATTTTTTTTTGATTTGATCATATTTAGCAGTGAAATGGCATGAAATATACCAAAATGTGCCTAGATCAATAATTTGGGTTGTCTACTAATAAAAAACAAAAAACCACCACATGTGAAGGGTTTAGGGATGCCTAACACATAGTTACAATGTAAATGGCTTATTTTGGAAAAAAAACAATTTGGAAATAGCAAAGTGCTACTTTTACTTATTGCCCTATAACTTGCAAAAAAGCCAAACATGTAAACATTGGGTGTTTCTAAACTCAGGACAAAAGAAACTATTTAGTATAGGAGTTTTTTGGTGGTTGTAGATGTGTAACAGATTCAGGGGTCAAAGCTAGAAAGTGTTCTCCCCATATATTTTTTAAGAAAATGTTATAGTAAATAATGATGAAAATTTTATCTTTAGAAAGTCCATATAATGGTGAGAAACAGTATGTGTGGGTACAGTAAATGAGTAAGGAAAATTACAGCTAAACACAAACACTGCAAAAATAGCCCTGGTCCTTAAAGGGACACTTAAAGGGACAGTTTACTCAAATTTTCTCCCCTTTAATTTGTTCCCAATGATCCACTTTACCTGCTGGAGTGTATTAAATTGTTTACAAGTAGCTCCTTTACCCTTATATTGGCATTTGAAATTGTTAATTTAGCATGTGGTATCCCCACCTATTCTGAAAGTTTGTGGCCGCGCGTACCAGCTATAGATAAGCTTTGTAAACACAGCCAGCAGAAGAAATTACACTCCCAGTGTGATAAAGCAGAGATAAGGTAATAAAATGTTGATTTTCCATTGTGGTGATTGTTTTAAGGACAAATATAAGATAAAGAAGTAGGTATATGTGCACAATGTGATACAGTAATGAGATCTGATTATACCTACAAGCTCAACCTATTTTATTAGGCTGTGGCTTCAAAACACAAAATCAGAGCTTTAATATACAGAAATAAACCTTAAAAAGCTAATTTTCATACATTTTTTACTCTACAATTGCTTTTTTTTACCAGTTGCAAACACATTAAGGGAAAAACTATTTTACAGTATACTGTCCCTTTAACCCAAATTTTCAGTGTGATTCAGATAGAGCATGCAATTTTAAGCAACTTTCTAATTTACTCCTATCAATTTGTTCTCTTGCTATCTTTATTTGAAAAAGGCATCTAAGTTTTTTTGGTGCAGCACTTTATTGGTGGATGAATTTATCCACCAATCAGCAAGAACCCAGGTTTTTCCACGAAAAATGGGCCGGCATCTAAACTTGCATTTCAAATAAAGATACCAAGAGAATGCAGAAAATGTAATAGGAGTAAGAGAGTTTTAAAATGTCATGATCAAACTGAATCACGAAAGCTAATTTGGGTTCAGTGTCCCTTTAAGGGTAAGAAAATAGAAAAATGGGTCTGGTCACTAAGGGGTTAAAGAAGCTGCATGAATATCTGGCAAGTACAGGCTGTGTGATACATGTGACAACAATCTCCTGTATTAATTTGTCTGGGCTATGGGGTAGAGTGGCAAGACTGAAGCCTTTTCTTACAGGGGGGGGGGGGGTGACCCCAAGTCTGGCTAAATTTTGCAAACATATCTGAAGTCTCCCAAAAGCATGTGTGAAAATGTGTTATGGTCTGATGAAACCAAGGTTGAACTTTTTGGCCATAATTTCAAAAGAGGTTTGGTGCAAAAACACTGCACATCAAACGATCATACCCACAGTGAAGCATGGTGGCGGCAGCATCATGCTTTGGGGCTGTTTTTCATCAGCTGGAACTGGGGCCTTAGCCAAAGTAGAGGGAATTATGAAAAGTTCCCAATACCAGTTAATATTGGCACAAAACCTTCAGGCTTCTGCTAGAAAGCTGAACATGAAGAGGAACTTCATCTTTCAGCATGACAACGACCCAAAGCATACCTCAAAATCAACGGCTTCACCAGAAGATTAAAGTTTTGGAATGGCCCAGCCCGTGCCCAGACCTGAAGCCGATTCAAAGTCTGTGGGGTGATCTGAAGAGGGCTGTGCACAGGAGTTGCCCTTGCAATCTGACAGATTTGGAGTGTTTTTGCAAAAAGTGGGCAAATCAAGATGTGCCATGCCGATAGACTCATACCCATAAACACTGAGTGCTGTAATAAAATCAAGGCGCTTCAAAGGATTAGTTTAAGGGTGTGCACATTTCTAACCATATTTTATTTTTACTTCCCTCCACCTAAAAGAAGTTTCAATTTAGTTGTACTGTTTAAAAGGTGGAAAAAGTTCAGAAATTATTTCTCTTTTTTTACATCACAGAAACCTGACATTTTAACAGGGGTGTGTAGACTTCTATATCTACTGTAGGTATATTCTGTGAATTCTTGCACAAACCCTACTGTATGTTAAAGTTTCAGTAAGTGACCCATAAATTTTTCTCATCAGTCCCAGCAGACTCAACATTTAATGGCGTGTTATAGATGCAGCAATAACACATGTATAGTTGCTTAGACATAAGTAAATATTGGGATTGGCCAGGTTACCACTGCTGCTACTGTGATCTGACTAAATTATTAATGGTAGCAATTTGATTTGGATCAGTATGCGAGAAATGGGTCATTTTTGCCCATGCTTGGTAATGTAAGCTGCATTCTCCCACTTCATTGTCAGCTGTCAACTCCCTAAGGGCAGTGGCTACACTGAAATTTGTAATGCAAAATGAGCACTTAAAGGACAAGTACAAAAGATTTGCATAAATTGCATGCTGGACAAAGCAATATAACTTAGTCTGAACTTCATTATAATCTCAACTCTTGAGCATGTTTATAAGTTCACAGGGTATATGTATACTAGTCTGAAGTCATGATACAGGGCGCAGGAAAAAGAGAATAAATTTGTCAGAAAAAAAAACAGTTTTGAAATTCTGATTAGGTGTGACTGCATAGTCTATTATGCACTTGTTAATTGTGCAATTCTACTGCATTGAGGGGTCTTTTAACATCCTTTTTACGGCAATTGTTTTTCAATAGCTATACTTCAACCACCAGTCCCATTATTTGGAGGAGCCAATCTGACTTTGGACTGCAGACCATGCTAACCAAGGACATAATGTTAGTATAATACATTGTTTTGCAGTCATCAGTTGAAGGGCCACTAAAGTGAAATTTAAGCATGAAAACCCACTTTCCAATTAAGTTATCAAAACACACATTTTTATATTCACACATAGATGCTCCAGCTGAGTATGTGCAAGTACAAAGTATATGCATTGTGATTGGCAGATTGTGTTACATGGTACAGGGGAGCAAAAATTGGATTAACAGAAGTTTGCCAGAAAAAAAAAAAATTCCACTGCTCATTTCAAATTCATTGATTTAACATTGTGTATTGGTCAATTTCTCTGCATTTAGTGGTCCTTTAAGAAAATATTTAAAGCATGGTTAGCATTGATAAATCTGCAGAGTGCATTCCAAGTTATGAGAAGAAAACTCAATTATAAAAGCTAAATGTAAAAAGTGGCAAAATTATGTATAATGCAAAGTTGTCCTCCAAACAAGGCAAAATGTGGATGGTGTTAGATTAACCCCTTAATGAGACTATATGGAAACAGTACATTATCAGTTTTAAAAATCATGTACACTAGTTTATATGCTATTCTATAGTAGAACTGAATATTACAATGAGTTCAGTCTCTTTAAAGGGACATTGTACACTAGATTTCTTTGCATAAATGTTGTGTAGATTTAGAGAGCCCATTTGTAACAATGTATGTTTGCTTTTTTTATTTTTAAAAACAAAATTCAGATTTCTAACCAAGCCCCAGTGTAAAGATGTATATGCTTGTTTACAGACTCCTGTTTGTGTAATCTGTATTTTCATATGTAGGGGAGTGTGCTTTCTTTCATGTAATTAGCAAGAGTCTATGAGCTAGTGACGTATGGGATATACATTCCTACCAGGAGGGGCAAAGTTTCCCAAACCTCAAAATGCCTATAAATACACCCCTCACCACACCCACAATTCAGTTTTACAAACTTTGCCTCCGATGGAGGTGGTGAAGTAAGTTTGTGCTAGATTCTACGTTGATATGCGCTCCGCAGCAAGTTGGAGCCCGGTTTTCCTCTCAGCGTGCAGTGAATGTCAGAGGGATGTGAGGAGAGTATTGCCTATTTGAATGCAGTGATCTCCTTCTACGGGGTATATTTCATAGGTTCTCTGTTATCGGTCGTAGAGATTCATCTCTTACCTCCCTTTTCAGATCGACGATATACTCATATATACCATTACCTCTGCTGATTCTCGTTTCAGTACTGGTTTGGCTTTCTACAAACATGTAGATGAGTGTCCTGGGGTAAGTAAATCTTATTTTCTGTGACACTCTAAGCTATGGTTGGGCACTTTGTTTATAAAGTTCTAAATATATGTATTCAAACATTTATTTGCCTTGACTCAGAATGTTCAACATTCCTTATTTTCAGACAGTCAGTTTCATATTTGGGATTATGCATTTAAATTATTCATTTTTTCTTACCTTCAAAAATTTGACTCTTTTTTCCCTGTGGGCTGTTAGGCTCGCGGGGGCTGAAAATGCTTCATTTTATTGTGTCATTCTTGGCGCAAAAATTCTTTTCCGTTTCCGGCGTCATACGTGTCGCCGGATGTGGCGTCATTTTTGGCGCCAAAAGCATTTAGGCGCCAAATAATGTGGGCGTCTTATTTGGCGCTAAAAAATATGGGCGTCGCTTTTGCCTCCACATTATTTAAGTCATTTTTTATTGCTTCTGGTTGCTAGAAGCTTGTTCTTTGGCATTTTTTTCCCATTCCTGAAACTGTCATTTAAGGAATTTGATCAATTTTGCTTTATATGTTGTTTTTTCTCTTACATATTGCAAGATGTCTCACGTTGCATCTGAGTCAGAAGATACTACAGGAAAATCGCTGTCTAGTGCTGGATCTACCAAAGCTAAGTGTATCTGCTGTAAACTTTTGGTAGCTATTCCTCCGGCTGTTTGTATTAATTGTCATGACAAACTTGTTAATGCAGATAATATTTCCTTTAGTAAAGTACCATTGTCTGTTGCAGTTCCTTCAACATCTAAGGTGCAGAATGTTCCTGATAACATAAGAGATTTTGTTTCTGAATCCATCAAGAAGGCTATGTCTGTTATTTCTCCTAGTAAACGTAAAAAATCTTTTAAAACTTCTCTCCCTACAGATGAATTTTTAAATGAACATCATCATTCTGATTCTGATGACTCTTCTGGTTCAGAGGATTCTGTTTCAGAGATTGATGCTGATAAATCTTCATATTTATTTAAAATGAAATATATTCGTTCTTTACTTAAAGAAGTATTAATTGCTTTAGAAATAGAGGATTCTGGTCCTCTTGATACTAATTCTAAACGTTTAGATAAGGTGTTTAAATCTCCTGTGGTTATTCCAGAAGTTTTTCCTGTTCCTAATGCTATTTCTGCAGTAATTTCCAAAGAATGGGATAAATTGGGTAATTCATTTACTCCTTCTAAACGTTTTAAGCAATTATATCCTGTACCGTCTGACAGGTTAGAATTTTGGGACAAAATCCCTAAAGTTGATGGGGCTATTTCTACCCTTGCTAAACGTACTACCATTCCTATGTCAGATGGTACTTCGTTTAAAGATCCTTTAGATAGGAAAATTGAATCCTTTCTAAGAAAAGCTTATCTGTGTTCAGGTAATCTTCTTAGACCTGCTATATCATTGGCTGATGTTGCTGCAGCTTCAACTTTTTGGTTGGAAACTTTAGCGCAACAAGTAATAAATCATGATTCTCATGATATTATTCTTCAGCATGCTAATAATTTTATCTGTGATGCCATTTTTGATATTATCAGAGTTGATGTCAGGTTTATGTCTCTAGCTATTTTAGCTAGAAGAGCTTTATGGCTTAAGACTTGGAATGCTGATATGGCTTCTAAATCAACTCTACTTTCCATTTCTTTCCAGGGTAACAAATTATTTGGTTCTCAGTTGGATTCTATTATCTCAACTGTTACTGGTGGGAAAGGAACTTTTTACCACAGGATAAAAAATCTAAGGGTAAAAACAGGGCTAATAATCGTTTTCGTTCCTTTCGTTTCAACAAAGAACAAAAGCCTGATCCTTCATCCTCAGGAGCAGTTTCAGTTTGGAAACCATCTCCAGTCTGGAATAAATCCAAGCCTGCTAGAAAAGCAAAGCCAGCTTCTAAGTCCACATGAAGGTGCGGCCCTCATTCCAGCTCAGCTGGTAGGGGGCAGGTTACGTTTTTTCAAAGAAATTTGGATCAATTCTGTTCACAATCTCTGGATTCAGAACATTGTTTCAGAAGGGTACAGAATTGGTTTCAAGATGAGACCTCCTGCAAAGAGATTCTTTCCCGTGTCCCAGTAAATCCAGTGAAAGCTCAAGCATTTCTGAATTGTGTTTCAGATCTAGAGTTGGCTGGAGTAATTATGCCAGTTCCGGAACAGGGGATGGGGTTTTATTCAAATCTCTTCATTGTACCAAAGAAGGAGAATTCCTTCAGACCAGTTCTGGATCTAAAAATATTGAATAGTTATGTAAGGATACCAACGTTCAAGATGGTAAGTTGGTAACTGTAAGGACTATCTTGCCTTTTGTTCAGCAAGGGCATTATATGTCCACAACAGATTTACAGGATGCATATCTGCATATTCCGATTCATCCAGATCATTATCAGTTCCTGAGATTCTCTTTTCTGGACAAGCATTACCAGTTTGTGGCTCTACCGTTTGGCCTAGCTACAGCTCCAAGAATTTTTTCAAAAGTTCTCGGTGCCCTTCTGTCTGTAATCAGAGAACAGGGTATTGTGGTATTTCCTTATTTGGACGATATCTTGGTACTTGCTCAGTCTTTACATTTAGCAGAATCTCATACGAATCGACTTGTGTTGTTTCTTCAAGATCATGGTTGGAGGATCAATTTACCAAAAAGTTCTTTGATTCCTCAGACAAGGGTAACCTTTCTGGGTTTCCAGATAAAGTCATGGACACTGAATCTAACAGACAAGAGACGTCTAAAATTGATTGCAGCTTGTCGAAACCTTCAGTCACAATCATTCCCTTCGGTAGCCTTATGCATGGAAATTCTAGGTCTTATGACTGCTGCATCGGACGCGATCCCCTTTGCTCGTTTTCACATGCGACCTCTTCAGCTCTGTATGCTGAATCAATGGTGCAAGGATTACACAAAGATATCTCAATTAATATCTTTAAAACCGATTGTACGACACTCTAACGTGGTGGACAGATCACCATCGTTTAATTCAGGGGGCTTCTTTTGTGCTTCCGACCTGGACTGTAATTTCAACAGATGCAAGTCTCACAGGTTGGGGAGCTGTGTGGGGATCTCTGACGGCACAAGGAGTTTGGGAATCTCAGGAGGTGAGATTACCAATCAATATTTTGGAACTCCGTGCAATTTTCAGAGCTCTTCAGTCTTGGCCTCTTCTGAAGAGAGAATCGTTCATTTGTTTTCAGACAGACAATGTCACAACTGTGGCATACATCAATCAAGGAGGGACTCACAGTCCTCTGGCTATGAAAGAAGTATCTCGAATTTTGGTTTGGGCGGAATCCAGCTCCTGTCTAATCTCTGCGGTTCATATCCCAGGTATAGACAATTGGGAAGCGGATTATCTCAGTCGCCAAACCTTGCATCCGGGCGAATGGTCTCTTCACCCAGAGGTATTTGTTCAAATGTGGGAACTTCCAGAAATAGATCTGATGGCGTCTCATCTAAACAAGAAACTTCCCAGGTATCTGTCCAGATCCCGGGATCCTCAGGCGGAGGCAGTGGATGCATTATCACTTCCTTGGAAGTATCATCCTGCCTATATCTTTCCGCCTCTAGTTCTTCTTCCAAGAGTAATCTCCAAGATTCTGAAGGAATGCTAGTTTGTTCTGCTGGTAGCTCCTGCATGGCCTCACAGGTTTTGGTATGCGGATCTTGTCCGGATGGCCTCTTGCCAATCGTGGACTCTTCCGTTAAGACCAGACCTTCTGTCTCAAGGTCCTTTTTTCCATCAGGATCTGAAATCCTTAAATTTAAAGGTATGGAGATTGAACGCTTGATTCTTGGTCAAAGGTTTCTCTGACTGTGATTAATACTAATTTACAGGCTCGTAAATCTGTATCTAGAGAGATATATTAAAGAGTCTGGAAGACTTATATTTTTGGTGTCTCATCATTTTTCTTGGCATTCTTTTAGAATACCGAGAATATTACAGTTTCTTCAGGATGGTTTAGATAAGGGTTTGTCCGCAAGTTCCTTGAAAGGACAAATCTCTGCTCTGTTCTTTTTCACAGAAAGCTTGCTATTCTTCCTTATATTCATTGTTTTGTACAAGCTTTGGTTCGTATAAAGCCTGTCATTAAGTCAATTTCTCCTCGGAGTTTGAATTTGGTTCTGGGGGCTCTTCAAGCTCCTCCATTTGAACCTATGCATTCATTGGACATTAAATTACTTTCTTGGAAAGTTTTGTTCCTTTTGGCCCTCTCTTCTGCCAGAAGAGTTTCTGAATTATCTGCTCTTTCTTGTGAGTCTCCTTTTCTGATTTTTCATCAGGATAAGGCGGTGTTGCGAACTTCTTTTAAATTTTTACCTAAGGTTGTGAATTCCAACAACATTAGTAGAGAAATTGTGGTTCCTTCATTATGTCCTAATCCTAAGAATTCTAAGGAGAAATCGTTGCATTCTTTGGATGTTGTTAGAGCTTTGAAATATTATGTTGAAGCTACTAAATCTTTCCGAAAGACTTCTAGTCTATTTGTTATCTTTTCCGGTTCTAGAAAAGGCCAGAAAGCTTCTGCCATTTCTTTGGCATCTTGGTTGAAATCTTTAATTCATCTTGCCTATGTTGAGTCGGGTAAAACTCCGCCTCAGGATTACAGCTCATTCTACTAGGTCAAGTTTCTACTTCCTGGGCGTTTAGGAATGAAGCTTCGGTTGATCAGATTTGCAAAGCAGCAACTTGGTCCTCTTTGCATACTTTTACTAAATTCTACCATTTTGATGTATTTTCTTCTTCTGAAGCAGTTTTTGGTAGAAAACTACTTCAGGCAGCGGTTTCAGTTTGAATCTTCTGCTTATGTTTTTCATTAAACTTTATTTTGGGTGTGGATTATTTTCAGCAGGAATTGGCTGTCTTTATTTTATCCCTCCCTCTCTAGTGACTCTTGCGTGGAAAGATCCACATCTCGGGTAATCATTATCCCATACGTCACTAGCTCATGGACTCTTGCTAATTACATGAAAGAAAACATAATTTATGTAAGAACTTACCTGATAAATTCATTTCTTTCATATTAGCAAGAGTCCATGAGGCCCGCCCTTTTTTTGTGGTGGTTATGATTTTGTATAAAGCACAATTATTCCAATTCCTTATTTTATATGCTTTCGCACTTTTCTATCACCCCATTTCTTGGCTATTCGTTGAACTGAATTGTGGGTGTGGTGAGGGGTGTATTTATAGGCATTTTGAGGTTTGGGAAACTTTGTCCCTCCTGGTAGGAATGTATATCCCATACGTCACTAGCTCATGGACTCTTGCTAATATGAAAGAAATGAATTTATCAGGTAAGTTCTTACATAAATTATGTTTTTCTTGATTTACCAGCCCATTTCAGGGGGTCTCCCAGCCTAACCTCAGTGCTAGACTGGGAGCTTCTAAGTAAAGTTTTAAAGTTCAAATTGTTTTATACTGTATTTTTGTGTGCATATTCTTTATAGTAGTGTGTATTACATGCATTTATGTGAAAATTAGTGTACAGTCATTTTAAGATTAATTAAATCATGCCAGAACAGTTGAGAAAATCAGCTTGATAGTAAAGCGTTCTAAAATGAAGCGATTTAACTCAGCATTGTCTTCACTGTCCTTAAAAATAGGATGATTCTTTGACATGGAGCTAAAGACTGCTACATACCTCATTAGCCCTCCCAACAAGACATCCAGTTGCAGATGGCTGGATTACTTTAAGAGTCCTTCTTGAAGAGTCATTTGTTTTAGCCTCGAAAAAGTTCTGAAAGTATATAAATGCATGCATGTTTAGATAATGAATTGTGGAACATTAAAGGGACGGTCTACACCAGACTTTGTATTGTTTAAAAAGATTAATACCTTTATTAACCATTCCCCAGTTTTGCACAACCAACAGTTACAGTAACACACCTTTTACCTCTGATTACCTTGTATCTAAGTGTCTGCAAGACAGATTGCTGTATTAGAATATTTTATACTGATCTTACATATCTGCTGCTCACCATAAATTCAGAGGCCAATACACTTTAATCTAGTGCTTGGTTTATGCTACAATAAGATATTTGCTCATTTAACAGGTTCCCTTAAGGTTTAGCCTAAAGTCAAACAATGGCCTGTTTAAAAGTCTCACCTTGATTAAAAAGTAAATATGTGTTCAATTGAAAACCAGACTCTTTAACATTCATTTCTATGGCCACCATGGTTTAACAAAAAAAAAAAGAAAAAAATATCTAGCAGTAGATATGTACAATACAACCATGAGAAAGTTACTGATTCACACTGTACTTAGCATGACAGTTTTCCCACGGTCAGGTTATACTGCTGATTATTATCTTTGCAGTTATTTTACTAAACAAAGGCCAAAGACTGTGGGAACTAGAATCATTGCCTCTAACAATTTCTAAAGCTTCAAAGTTATGGATTAGCTGACATTTCACCAAATTACAACACTTGATACCAGCAGCTCATATGACAGGTAAATGCTAGAGTTCTTATCTCATGGGAAAATCTTACTTGTTCCTGTTGGAAGTGAAATTAATGAAAAAAAATGTTTTCCCTTCCCATGTATCTTAGACAGTGTACTATAATTTTTTTTATCCCCTTTAATATGTTCCCAGTGATCCATTTTACCTGCTGGGGCATTTTAGTTTACAGCTTTACCTTTTTGTAATTTGAAATAGCTGCTTTTGCATGATGATTTATCCCAACCTATACTGAAAATTAAGATACTCAGTGGTTTTAGAAAAGCTATAAACTAGTTTAGAAGAAATGTTCCCAGTGGGTTGTATGGCAGAGAGATTAAATATGTCAGTTCTCACTTTGAATATGAGGATCGCATAGCGATGAAAACTAACAAGTCTGACAACTGAAATGCAACCTAATCAAACAGACTGAGCTTCCAGAGTTATTTCCTATACAGGAATACCTAAAGGAGCAATTTTTCCAATACATTTTCAACTCTTCAGTAATTGGAAAAAGTAGTATAAAGAGGGCAACAGATCTGCCACTTGGCATTTTATATATGAAATACCCTTTTATCTTTGTCACATGTTTGTGTAGTATTTACAATCTGACACTCAAACCAATAGTGCCTTGATAGAGGCAAAACAAGTTTGATATTTTCATGCATTTACACACATTTGATACTGTACAGTAAAATTGTCTCTTCATGTGTTTCCAATAACTTGATAGACCAGCTGCAGAGTATAAGATTTAGTGTTCTGCCCAGGACTTTAGCAGGTGCACCTGTATTGCAATTCACCCATATAGAGAGCAGCTGCGCTATGTTAACATATGCGTTGAAGTAAGCTCTGAGAACACTTGGAACAGGAATACAGGGTGGGCTGTTGCATTTTGATTGACAGCACTGCCCTGCTACTAAAGGATTTAAAAGTGACTCCAAGGGCAGCCGAGAAAGCATTCAGATGCAGAGTAAGTATAAGCTAACATGTATTGCAGAGCATAACACGCAAACACAGTAGCTTTATTTCTATTTATAGCACTTTTTAAAATTATAAATTGAAGCCTTTTATGGCTTAAATTTTGCTGGGTGGTGCACCTGCTAAATTGGTGCTAGAGAGAACATTGACAGGCAACAGCGATTGCAAATGCTGAAATAAAAGTAAATACGCCATTTGTTAACAGTTTAACACACCAGCAGGTAAAATTGATCATTGTGAACAAAACAAAAAAGGGAAGAAAGTTAGGTACTGCCCCATTAACCTTAAAGACTATGAAGCAGATGAACAAGTAGGGTGGATCTTTCTATCTAGTTCACAGCTTTCACAAGAGCCACATCAAGTTGGCAGGCTAGGAAGCTAGAATCTGGCAGCTGTGTATTGTGAAGCTCAGCAAAATCACAACACATTTGTTATTCCCCAAATAGTAAACTGCAAGATTTTAGAGCATTAGAAAAAAAAAAATATATATATATATATATATATTTTAGAGCAGTTGCATGACTGAGACTTGCCTTTATAGACATGGCCTTCTGGATTTCAGCCCTCTTAGCGTTGGTATTCATTTTACCTGCAATTAGAAACATTTGTTTTGAGATCTGCAAATTCACTAGGATCAAAGCAATAAAGTAAAAAGCCTTGGGACTCACTGACTTACTCTTCTGTTATGAGGAAAATTTTATAGGCATATTTCAGGGTAATGCATAGTGGGTTAGTTTAACACTAGATATCTATCTATAATCCAGTAATAACCCAAGTGTCCATAGTATTGGAGTTTATTTGAAAGACTAAAAAGAATGTTTCTGGATTAGTGTGATCCACCCCCCTTATCAGTGCTTAGCATCACAGACATTGCATTCCATCTGAGTTCACAGCAGCTTGCTTCTAGGCATGCGCCAGCAGATAGTGTTATGTATTGGGTACTTGTAAAGCACAGCTAATCACCCGTAAGGGTCTCAAGGCGCTGCTCATTTTATAGACCTCTGAAGGATGAAAGGCTGAGTGGACCCTGCCGGGGATTAAAACTGCAACCCTTGGGTCGCTACAGAGCCACAGTGCATTAGCATGCTGAGCTATCTGTCCGGTATTCTACCAAAGGTGGAGATAGATACAGCCATATAAGGAATTGTGTGGGGGCATTAGAGCTTTACAATTCAGAAACTTAAAAGGGTTAATGGCAAGACACTGCAGTATAAATTTGCAAGTAATTAAAGTACTTTTAATATTTTGTCTCTACCGCAACTTTATTTATGTCCCTTTAAGATATGAACGAACAACTGTTTGCTCGAAACACTCACTCTCCTGATGGGTAAATAAAGGTCTATACTATGTGAAAGACGACAAGACTGATTTATCTTTGCGATTTGGAAGGCTCAATACCTGTCTATTCCCAAGTAGGAAATGTTAGTGGTGTTTCAACATTACATTAGAATGTATAAGCGCTAACCTCTGAAATATTTGGATAAATTGCAACAAAAAATAACTTTCAATATACTACATCTTAATTTAACAGATTAAAGTGAATGTAAACTTTAATGAATTAAAGGACAGTATCAAATAATCTTAAAAACCAGGGGCACTTTAATTCATTAAAGTTTACAAAGATTTTTTTTAAAATACCTGTGTTCGGGTAAACATAATGCCAACCCTCTGCCCGTAGAACTTGCTTTCTTTAGCAGGATGACTAATTCAAGCTGCCTCCAATCGTTGACCCATGAGCTGGACACCAAAGGGACACACGATTAGTCATCGTTCTGCTAAAAAAAGCAGGAGCTGCGGGCAGAGAATCGGCGTTTACCATAACGCAAAGGTAAGTCTTTAAAAAAAAAAATAAAAGCATCTTTATAAACTAATGAATTAAAGTGACCGTGTTTAACATTATTTGAAACTGGCCTTTAATTCATTACAGTTTACATTCACTTTAAATGTAACATTTGCTCAGCAACATATTTAGCAGATTAATGCACACTATTTAGAACAGTGCTCTCAAAGTACAGGCCATAGAGCCATATGCAGTCCTCAAGATCTGGCCATCCCTTGTTTAATAAGTAAACCATTGATTTGGGCTGTCAACTTATTTTAGGGTTCTAAAAGGGTGTAACTAGTTTGTCCTATATAGGCACTCAAGATAAATATAAAGACAAGCGCCCAGTGTAGACTACCACCATGCACTGAGTCAGCTAAAAATTTTTTACATTGCTATAAAGTTCCAAGATGATAGCTTCACTTGGCACTCGATAGAGACAATTGTGTCTATTGTGGGCTACAACTCCCACTAAGCACTACTTGGCAAAATGTCATTTCCAGACCACGTACTCTGTTAAAGCAACCCCCATGGGAGAACACTTGCCAGTGGCCCCAGATACTTTGATACCCCAGATTTAGATGATTGAGACTGCACTTTCCATACCAAGCAATAAATTGAATCAGTCATAAAAAAAGCACTGGGGTCAAAATTAAGTTTTCAGCTATAAGCAAGTTATTTATTAGAAAATCGGCTCAATAAGAAAGGACAGTAAAGGTAAAATTAAACTCATGATTCAGACAGCATGCAATTTTATTTAACTTCTCCCAATTTACTTCTATCAACTTTGCTTTGTCCTTGTATCCTTCATTGAAGAGTATATCTTGGTAGGCCGATAGGAGCTTAGGAGAGTGCACGTGTCTATTCCATGGAAGCAGTGTTTGCAACTATTTAGACTACTATAAACCATGTTTAAAACTTCTGCCACATGGCTAAATACACGTGCACTCTACTAAACTCAACTAGGATGAGTTTACTAGCAAAAGGACACCAATAAAAAATAAGCAAAATATTAGTTAAAGGGTCTACACAACAATTAACCTTTTAACGACGTTATATTCCGTCATTAACACTGGGCTTTAAAGCCATTATGACGGAATAGAACGTCATAACAAACGGCTGTCATGAAGCCTTCTGTGCTTCAAGGACTTGATCGCGGTCTGGAGGGCGTTCCTAGGGTTGTAGGGACGCCCCCCAGATGCGATCCAATAATTGAAATCTTGCGATCTTATGCACGATCGCGTAGTTTCAATTTGTCTACATCGGAACGGGTGTTCCGATGTAGGCACTTTAACCCTGACACGAAAGGGTTAAAAAGATAATGCCTTCACTACCCATTCCCCAGTTTTGCACAACCAACATTGTTAGATTAATATACTTTATAACATTTAAAGGGATAGGAAAAAAACTTGCATAGTTCAGAAAGAGCATGTAATTTTAAGACTTAATTTCACTTCTATTTTCAAAGGTACTTTCTCTTAATATCCCTTGTTAAAAATGAACTGAATGAAAACCTTCACTAGTGGAAGCTGCTAATTGGTCCTGCACACATTTGTCTCTTGTGATTGGATAACTAGATGTTTTCAGCATGCTGCCAGTAAGTAGTGCAATGCTGTCCCTTCAGCAATGGATAACGAGAATGAAGCGAATTTAATAGAAGTCAATTTGAAAGTTGTTTAAAATTGTATGTTCTATCTGAACCATAAGAATTTTGGGATTTACTATCCCTTTAAGCCTCTAAATGTCTGCCTGTTTCAAAGGCTCTACTGTGAGTTAATCACATGTCTTTGCAGTTACCTTTCACAACAGGAGACCGAGTTCATGTGGGCCATATAGATAATGTGTTCACGACTGAAAAGTTATTTAAGAGTTAGTGCAATATAGTACTAAATGCAACGCAATAGATTTTAAATAGTCATGTGATCAGGGGGTTGTGAGAAGATGCATACAAGATCATAGGTAAAAAGTAAACTAAATTAACTTGGTTGTGCAAAACTGGGGAATGGGTAATAAAGCTCTTCAAAATTATATTGTAGACCGTCCCTTTAAAACTAAATTAGAAAGTGCTGCAGTGTCATGCGCTACACAAATTAGTTATGATTAACTGTTGGCTAGTTTTAATGGGTAACTAAAAAATTATGTTCCAAACAACCATAAAACTAAACGACACAAAGTTGCAAATGATTATTACACGAAATAAGGATTAGCATTGCAGCTACACATTAGATAAACGATAGCAAGGTTGCGAGAAGTTCTAACATGCCTTGCGTTAAATTTAGGACAAATCAGGGCAATCCCACTGCTCAGCAAACGCTACTAGTGAGTTATAGCCATTCGGTTGTATCAATCAAATATTAGAGGCGTACGGCTGGGAGTCGGGGACATCTCTAGCAATAGTGTCAGGCGAAACCCAGCTACACACTCAAATACTGCTAGGCCTGAGTATACAACATGCTACTATCTCACAGTGAAGAGGAGCAGCTACAGGCTGCAATCAGCCAAAAGAACAGTCCAGGCCCAAAGACCACCAAATGGTAACAAACTAGAGGCAGCCTTAGCGCTGCAGTAAGGAGAGAAAGAAAAAAAAACTGCCAACAAGAGAAATGTATTTCTAGAGTTTACCGCACTAACACAACAACGTATATAAACAATTAGCAAGCGTTAAATTTAAAATATCTAAACGGCGAAATAATAACGCATTCAAATTAGCCCGCGCGCCACACTCACCTGTAAACGCCTCAAGTAACAAGCAATGAACAGATTAAAAAAATACTTTCCAAAAACCCGCGCGCCGCCTCTTTTATATGCTGCGCTTGCTGTGTCACGTGACTCCACGTCCCACCTCCTCAGTATAGGAAAGGACATTGCGTTTTGTTTTGTTTTTGGTTGCTGACGTAGTGTGAAAACTTAGTAAACTAACCAGCTATCGAACCACCCCAATAATATTGTAGCGTGTGAGGGTTGTTACATTGTCAAAGTATTCACGCTATTAGCTAGCTCTAAATGGCAGCAGAATCTGTTGACTCATTACAACTAAAGATAGTAAAAATCGCACATTTTTTTCTTATGGTTCAGAGAAAGAGGGATTGTAATTCTTATGGTTCAGAGAAAGCGGGATTGTAATTTTTTGTCAATTACACACATATCTTAATTTGTGCAAACAACACACAACACACACACGTTAAAGGGACATTGAACCCGAATTTTTTCTTTCTTGATTCAGATAGAGCATGCAATTTTAAGCAACTTTCTAATTTACTCCAATTATCAAATTTTATTCGTTCTCTTGCTATCTTTATTTGAAAAAGAAGGCATCTAAGCTTTTTTTTGGTTCATACTCTGGGCAGCATTTTTTTATTGGTGGATTAATTTATCCACCAATCAGCAAGAGCAACCCAGGTTTTCACCAAAAATGGGTCGGCACCTAAACTTACATTCTTGCATTTCAAATAAAGATACCAAGAGAATGAAGAACATTTGATAATAAGAGTAAATTAGAAAGTTTCTTAAAATTTCATGCTCTATCTGAATCACGAAAGAAAAATTCTGGGTTCAGTGTCCCTTTAATTACTAGCCTTAAAGTGATGGTAAACTCTCCCCTTTTTAAAATCAGATCTGGAATGTAAGCGCTATTTTAGATGGAGTTTAATTCATTAGCTGTAATGAAGATGCAGTATAACATGCTTTTTAATATAGATATGAAATTCAAATACTGCATGCTCCTCCGCCCACTTCAAAAGTAAAATTTTCTATGGCACTTTTGTTGTAGCTAGAGCATTGATTGATCATTTAGCTGACAGGAAAATTGACTTTTGAAGTGGGTGGTGTAACGTGGGATATTTGAATTTCATATCTATATTAATAACTAAGTTATAGCGCATCTTCATTGCACATGATGAATAAAACTCCATCTAAAATAGCGCTTACATTCCACATCTGATTTTAAAAAGGGGAGAGTTTACCATCACTTTAACCTTCAAATTTATACTGCATTGGCCGAGTCACCATTAACCCTTTTCTTTTTAGTTTCTGAATCGTAAAGCTCTAACTCCCCCCACACACACACACACACATTTCCTTCTATGGCTGTATCTATATCTATTGTTGTTTTGGTAGAATATTATTGTTATTATTATTATTGGTTATTTGTAGAGCGCCAACAGATTCTGCAGCGCTATAAACAAAGGGGAAGTACAACAAAACAGTTATAGGGTAGAGGGCCCTGCCAAGAGTTGCACTGTTGTAGTCAGCTCTTAAGAAGGTGAACTACAAACAGCTGGACTTTTAGGCTTACATGCTAAGAGGGTTCAGGGGATTGCAGGGGAGGAGAGGAACTGGTATTAGGAAAGATTAGCGTAGGTTGTATGCGTCCCTGAACAGTAGAGTCTTTAGGGAGCACTTGAAGCTTTTAAAACTAGAGGAGAGTCTTGTGGAGCGAGGCAGAGAGTTCCATAAGATGGGAGCCAGTCTGGAGAAGTCCTGTAAACGGGAGTGTGATGAGGTGACAAGAGAGGAGGAGAGTAGGAGGTCATGAGCAGAGTGAAGGGGACGGGAGGGAGAGTATCTGGAGACAAGGTCTGAGATGTAGGGGGGAGCAGTGCAGTTGAGGGCTTTGTATGTAAGAGTGAGAGTTTTGTGTTTGATCCTAGAGGCAAGAGGAAGCCAGTGAAGGGAGTGGCAGAGAGGTGCAGCAGATGAAGAGCGACGTGTAAGGAAGATGAGTCTGGCAGAGGCATTTATTATGGATTGTATAGGAGCTAGGCGGCAGGTGGGGAGACCAGAGAGGACAGAGTTGCAGTAATCAAGGCGGGAAAGAATGAGAGAGTGGATTAAAATCTTAGTTGTGTCTTGTGTAAGGAAGTGTCTAATATTAGAGATGTTTTTAAGGTGGAAGCGGCAGGCTGTAGCCAAGGAGTGAATGTGAGGAGTGAAGGAAAGATCTGAGTCAAGTGTGACCCCGAGACATCGGGCATGTGGGGTAGGGGTAATGATGGAGTTGTCGACAGTTATAGAGATATTGGGGGTGGAGATTTTGGAAGAAGGGTGGAAAATGAGGAGCTCAGTTTTGGAGAGATTTAGCTTGAGGTAGTGAGAGGACATCCAGGAAGAGATGTGAGAAAGACAGTTAGTGACACGGGTTATCAAGGATGGAGATAGTTCTGGTGCAGAGAAGTAGATTTGGGTGTCATCAGCATACAAATGATATTGGAAACCGTGGGACTTAATAAGGGAACCTAGTGATGACGTATAGATTGAGAAGAGAAGGGGACCGAGGACAGAGCCTTGCGGTACTCCAACAGAAAGGGGTGACGGGGCAGAGGAGGCCCCAGAGAAGGCTACACTGAAAGTACGGTTTGACAGGTAGGAAGAGAGCCATGAAAGGGCTGTGTCACAGATGCCGAAGGATTGGAGAGTTTGGAGCAAAAGAGGGTCAAGAAGGGAGTTTAACGTAAGGAAATGGGATAGGCGTGCATATACTAGTTTTTCGAGAAGCTTTGAAGCAAGAGGGAGGAGGGAAATTGGGCGGTAGTTGGATGGGGAGGTAGGATCAAGGGAAGGTTTTTTGAGGATAGGTGTGACCAGTGCATGTTTCAATGATGAGGGAAATGTACCAGTGCTGAGGGAGAGGTTGAAAATGTGTGTTAGTATAGGGGTAAGGGTAGCAGAGAGAGAGGGGAGCAGCTGTGAGGGGATAGGGTCAAGGGGACAGGTAGTGAGGTGAGAGCGCAGTATAAGTGCTGAAACCTCTTCCTCAGTAACAGGGGAGAATGAACTAAGTTTCAGGTTATGAGGGTTGTGGTTGAGTGAGAGTATTTGAGGGGGGGGAGAGAATGGAATTGTGTTGAGAGCTGATTTCATGTCTGATGGAATCAATTTTGTTAATGAAGTGACTGGCAAAGTCTTGAGCTGACAGAGAAGTTGTATTTGGAAGTGGGGGAGGGCGGAGGAGAGTATTGAAAGTGGAGAACAGACGTTTTGGGTTTGAAGAAAGATTAGAGATAAGAGTAGAGAAGTAATGTTGCTTGTGGAGATTAAGGGCAGAGTAGTAGGAGTTCAAGATGAATTTGTAATGAAGAAAATCAGCTGAACTCCGTGATTTTCTCCAATGCCGTTCAGCAGTACGGGAACATCTGCATAGGTACCGTGTCAGAGGAGTATGCCAGGGCTGGGGATGAGTGTGTGATTTCCTAGCAGTTGTAAGAGGGGCAAGATTGTCAAGGACGGATATAAGGGTGGAATTATAGTGGCAGATAGATTGTTCAGGGCAGGAAAAGGAGGAGAAGGATGAGAGGAGCGGTTGAAGGGAATTAGCAAGTTGTTGCTGATCTAAAGACCTAATGCTTCTGTGAAGTTTGGTGTGAGGAGTAGAAGGTGGGAGAGTTGTAGGAAGGGATGATATGTTGCAGGTAAGGAGATGGTGGTCAGAAAGAGGAAAAGGGGAGTTTGAGAAGTTTGAGAGAGTGCATCGATAGCTAAAGATCAGGTCAAGGGAGTGACCGTCTTTGTGAGTGGGAGAATCAGTCCATTGTGACAGACCGAAAGAGGAATTGAGTTGCAGAAGTTGTTTATCAGATGAGGCAGTGGGATTGTTAAGGGGGATGTTGAAGTCGCCAAGAATAAGGGCAGGGGTGTCTGAGGAAAGGAAATAAGGAAGCCAGGCAGCAAAGTGATCTAAAAATTGAGTTGGGGAGCCAGGGGGGCGGTATATGACTGCAACACGTATAGAGAGGGGAGAGAATAACCGAATCATGTGTGCTTCAAATGAAGAAAATGTGAGTGAAGAGAAGGGCTGTATTTGTTGGAAGGTGCAACGAGAGGAAAGTAAAATACAGACACCACCTCCTTGTCTATTGCCAGACCTAGTAGTGTGGCTGAAATGGAGACCCCCATGTGACAGTGCAGCAGTGGATACTGTGTCTGAAGTAGAGAGCCAGGTTTCTGTAAGAGCCAGAAGCTTAAGAGAGTGGGAGATAAAGAGATCATGGATAGAAGTTAACTTGTTGCAGACAGAGCAAGAGTTCCAGAGTGCACAAGTGAAGGGGGAGGGGTTTTTAGATGTAAGAGGAATGAGATTAAGGTTACCAGAGTTTAGTTTATGAAGTCTATTGAAAGGCACACAAGGATGTGAAAGGTTAAGAGGTTGTGAGGGACCAGGATTAGGGGAGATGTCGCCAGCAGCTAGTATGAGCAAGAGGGAATACAAAAATGATGGAACATGCCTAGAAGCTGTGTGAACTCAGTTGAAATACAATGCCTGTATATAAACACTGATAGGGAGTGGAGTAGACTGCTCCAGTCAGCATGGCTTTGTAACAAATTTTGCTTAATTTTTTAAAATTATTTTAAAATACTTGCCAGCAATTTTGAAACAATTTTTTATGTAAACTATTTTTTACTTAATTAGCCCTTTTAGGATATACACAGATCTCAACATGTTTTATGGCACTTTAACCTTTGAATGCCGTTATGCCGTTCTATTCCGTCATAATTACACTGGGCTTTAAAGCCGTTATGACGGAATAGAACGTCATAGCTAACGGCTGTCCTGAAGCCTTCTGTGCTTCTAGGATTTGATCGCAGTTTGGAGGGCGTTCCTAGGATTTTAGGGACGCCCCCCAGATGCGATCCAATAATTGAAATCTCGCGATCGTATGCACGATCGCATAGTTTTAATTTGTCTACATCGGAACATTGTTCCGATGTAGGCACTTTAACCCTGTCACGAAAGGGTTAAAGGACCAGTAAATACAGTGGATTTGCATAATCAAGAAATGCATGATACAAAGACATTGCAATAGCACTTAGCCTGAACTTCGAATGAGTAAAAAGATTTTTTTTTTTTCTAGCAAATTTCAAAGTTATGTCTTTTTCCACTCCCCCTGTATCATGTGACAGCCATCAGCCAATCACAAATTCATAAAAGTATATTCTGTGAAGTTTTGCATAAGGTCAATAGGAGCTGATGACTCTAAAGGTGTAAATATAAAAACACTGTGCACATTTTGTTAATGGAAGTAAATTGGAAAGATGTTTAAAATTGCTTGCTCTGTCTGAATCGTGAAAGTTTTATTTTCACGTGAGTGTCCCTTTAAAGAAAGATACAACAAACAATGTGCATTTTTCCCCATCTACCCTTAATTTTTTTTTTCACCCTCAGCTACAAAGCTACATTAACAAAATAACAACAGATACAATCAAGTAAGAAACGCAATATACTATGATGTACCAGGGAAATCATTATTTACTTTACTTTTCTATAAAACTATTTTCTTGTAGTGCATTGGCATGAAGAATATTGTTATTTCTATAACAACAATTCTGCACTTAAAGAGACAGTAAGATAGAGAATACAATTTTAAACAACTTTCCAATTTACTTCTGTTATCAGATTTGCTTTATTCTTTTGGTATCTTTTATTGAAGAGTAAAAGTAGGTAGACTCATAATAGATCAGGAGTGTGCTTATGTCTTTAGTACTCTATGGCAGCAGTGTTTTGCAGCATTGTATAACAAAGATACAGACAATGTTGCAAAACATCTTCAATAAAAGAAACCAAGAGAACAAAGCAAATTTGATACTAGAAGTAAATTTCAAAATTGTTTAAAATTGCATGCTCTATCTAAATAATCAAAGTTACATTTTGACTTTACTGTCCCTTTTACAAAGAAATAATGTATTGTCTCCAAACAAAAGTGGCCCATGAACAAACCAAGGGGGTTGGTGTATACCTGACTCTGTTGCTAGCCTACCCATTGTGCAAATAAGACCATGATATACATTTTGAAATGTAAATTTGAATATTACCCAGTCAGTAAAATATGTGTCTTTTGGGGTGGGCAAATTTATAAAGTGTCCTTCATGGATATTTGAATTACAAATTTAGGGTATTTAAATATTTACTTTTTATCAGAAACTATTACAAACTTTTCTTTGAATTAATTGTTTTTTTTCAAAGACAATCTCTAACCCACAATGTCAGTTTAGTATTATTTTTTTAAAATACTTCCCTACATGGCCATTTAGAGAAATGTATCTAAAGGAAAGAGGTAAAGACAACAGGTCCTCACTCTAATATGAATGTAAACAAAAAGTACAATCTATATATTTACAGTTTTATAAGTTCAATTATTTGCCTTTTCATTGTCCATGTGATATGTAGAGAGCAATATTGTGCTTTATCAATTGAAACAAGTTTATTTGTGTTAGAAAGGGTGGGACAGTTCCCTTGCTCTCTTGGTATTATTTCTCTAAACTTGGTATCAAGTGGATTAAAGATACAGAATATGTTAACCTTTTTTTCATGCAAATGAAAGAGCACTAAACTTGTTAAAACATTTTTATTATGTTAATAATAGATTGTTTTTAATTTTGAAGCCTTGAGGAAGAGCATTTTGGCCTTAGGGTATGATTGCTCACTGTTTGATAAGCAGATCTCCACTGTTTTTACTAGTGGACAGTGGCATGCCTGAGAGGCATAATATTATAATAATAATAATAATAATAATAGTAATAATAGTAGAGCAACAGATGTTTAACAGAAAACAAAGAAAACATTCACACATAACTGTATTGTTGGAAAATAAATAAAAGCCCTTCCTATTTTATTACACTAAACCTGGTGCATAATAGTTTAAGACTATGACATATACAAAGCCATGCACATGCTTATTTAAAAGAGGAGACATTTCTCTTTGAATTCAACAGTACAATGGGTTTATGCTTTCATCAAAAAGTAAATGTCAACTTTTTATCATATCTGAGTAGCTTCAAATGATTTTCCTGTCTTGACATGATTTTTGGATCTTTATGGCTACAACTAGTGCATAATGCATAAAAGAGACAAACAAAAACTCCCTTTAACCCCCTGAAGGTGCTAGTAGGAGTGGAACTACCATTGGAGCAGCAGGTGCAGTGGCACAAGGGCCAAAGTGCTGGAGGGGGCCCATAACATAGCCTGTCTATACAATAGGAGTGTGCAGAATGTGTACAGTCCTAATGCAGGGGAGCCTTTTATTAGTGCGGTCTGCAGGTCCATCTATCTATCTATCTATCTATCTATCTATCATCTATCTATCCTCAAATTCATTATACAGAATATCATGGATATTATTACTATTGCTTACTATTGAGTTACCTATGGGGGGGCCCAAAAAAACTTTGCACAAGCGCCCTCTGTTGTTTAGTTCGCTACTGAATACCAGTTTTCATAAACAACATATATAACAATAATTAATAATTGGAGACTATCATTGGAGAGATTTCTGAATTTCTGTTATTGTAATTTAGACGTGATTAAATGATATACAAATCAAGCTAAGATAGCCTGTGACATTGGACAATCAGCAAACATTAATGGCTAGATTACCAGTTGCTTGCTAACGTTAGCATGCGCTATTAAAATATCGCACCCAGGTTTACTTGCATGCATATTACAAGTTCACTGTTGAAGACATCGCGTAAAGGGTTAGGGCAAAATTAAAGTTGCATTAAACACTACATAAATACATTAAAACGAACAGTTACACTCATATATACACAATAAAAAAATATTTTAAAAAGTTATAATGGTTAAAAGGTATATGAAAAGGTATTTGAACGGAAAGGGTTATAATGTTTTTACATATATACAGGGAGTGCAGAGTTATTAGGCAAGTTGTATTTTTGAGGATTAATTTTATTATTGAACAACAACCATGTTCTTAATGAACCCAAAAAACTCATTAATATCAAAGCTGAATATTTTTGGAAGTAGTTTTTAGTTTGTTTTTAGTTTTAGCTATTTTAGGGGGATATCTGTGTGTGCAGGTGACTATTACTGTGCATAATTATTAGGCAACTTAACAAAAAACAAATATATACCCATTTCAATTATTTATTTTTACCAGTGAAACCAATATAACATCTCAACATTCACATTTTTTCTTTCATGATTTAGAAAGAGCATGCCATTTTAATCAACTTTCCATTTGACTTCTGTTATCTAATTTGCTTCATTCACTTGATATCCTTTGTTGAAAGCATATATAATTAGGCTCAGTAGCTGCTGATTGGTGGCTGCACATATTTGCCTTGGGTAATTGGCTCACCCATGTGCATTTTTATTTCTTTAACAAAGGATATCTAAATAATTAAGTAAATTAGATAATAGAAGTAAATTGGAATACTGTTTAAAATTGTATTCTCTATCTGAATCATGAAAGAAAATTTTTGGGTTTCATGTCCCTTTAAGGTCTACCTCTACTTGATGGCAGATGTGGCCTCTAAGAGGCCAGTTGTGGGTTAACTTAAACACATAGTTAGAGATATGTATCACATTCATCTGCTTATATATAAATGTATATTGTGTTTATATAGGTATTTTTGTTTTCTGTACATTATGATTGACCTTTTTTTGGTATATAGTAAAATAGTAATACATATATATGTACTGGTGTTCTGTATCTAAACTTTCTTCTCTATTTGGAAAATCATACGACACATGCATTTTTCCCAGAGTCTGTCCGGAATTTTTAAAGGGACTGTAAAGAATAAGAAATTACAAGGCACTTCTGTTGTAATGGTATATAATATAATAACATATCATCTAGGTCTAAATATTTTTAAAAACAAGCATCTTGTTTACTGCAATTGTTTTTTAATAACCAAACCCCACCCACCACTTGCATTATTTGGAGGAATCATCAGGGCTTGAGTCTGCAGACAACAATGCTAGTCACTCCAATTATGTTACTATAAAGTACATTGTTTTGCAGCTAAAGCCAATTAGAGATAGGGTTAGCAGGATCAGCCTTTTAAAGTCTGGATTGTGAACTTACACCTCTGAGAATTTGAAAATCCACAATTTTCAAAGCTAATTTACATGAAAACTGGGCAAAATAAATAATGAAAGTATATTGCAAATTTGTTTTTGCTATATAAAACCAAACATAGTATGTTAAAATATCAAGATATTAACTGTTCTTTTAATTTATACTATAGCTATATCAAAACCTAGAATTATTTCTAGAATAATTCTGCTTGTAAGAAATCTTTTTCAAACATAGACAATCATTGAAGTGATGTCTTATTTATGATTTCATTTATTCATTTTTTTTTATTTTTTTTATATGTTCATTTTTATTGAAAATAATTTTAAAACATACATTACAGTATTATAGCCATAAACAAGTTATCACTGTTAAACAATGAAAAAAGATAAAACAATATATTCCAACTGTATACCGGAGATTTGTGAGTTTGAAAGTCCATTATAGCTTGTTCTCAAGTGTCTTTTATCACTTTAACAAAAGTGACCGTATTTAACTCACATCATGTGCTAGCATCTGGCAAAATCTACTTACTGTAGACCACTGAAGTTTCTTGTTTAATCACATATATTTGTAAATTGACATTGCATGACTAGGTGGATCAGGTCAACAGTAATTATATTATACAGAACAATTTGGGAAACGTATTTATAAGAATGATTTCATATATTCTATACAGCAACTACTCCATATTTTCTTACTATTATGTAAAGTTTTAAGTTTAACTTTACATACTAAATGCATATATTTATAAGTTAGGATCTTCAAAGATGTTCCCTAGTTTTAGGTAATATGCTATTATTTATTTTACTGTATTATTTAGGAACATCTTTTAAGAATGAGCCAGATTCTATTTTCTAATTTTTCTTATCTTCAAATCTGAGGTTGTTAGATTGGATTGATCTTTTAATTGGTAGATGTAACAATATGTAGAGGGAGAAAATACATATTTAGGAAAAGGGTATTCTAAATGCACTTAGGTATTTTTGTGGTACTTTAGAGTTAGCATATTTGTTTTGTTTTTGTAATTTATGTATTGAGTCACAGTAGTTGAGTTACTTACAACATGTAATGTTTTTGTTATTGTGTCTATACATGGCTATCTACTCTGTTAAGTTTATTATTGTGTACTTAAAAGACATACAACCTAATAATTAATAAAATAAACAGAAAAAAGCATGAAAGTGATGACTTTAGAAAACAAAAGAATTGCTCTAAAAAGCTAGGATATATAACCCAGTAATAAATATATAGCTTTTATTTAAAAAGGCCTCACTTCAAACAAAAATCAGAGGGTTAATACTTAAACTGGAATAGGAAAGTCAAAATTAAACTTGCATAGAGCATGTCATTTTAAGACACTTTAAAAAATCACTTCTATTTTCAAACTTGCTTTGTTGAAAAAGAATATGCACATATCTTATAGAAGTGGGAGCTAGCTGCTGATTGGTGCCTGCACACATTTGTCTCTTGTGATTGGCTGACTAGAGGTGTTCATCTAGATGCCAGTAGTGCAATGCTGTTTCTTCAGCAAAGGATAACAATGGAATTAAGCAAATTTGAGAATAGAAGCAAATTGGAAAGTTGTTTAAAATTGTAAGTTCTATCCAAATCATGAAATAAAATGATGGGTTTTCCTGTCCCTTTAAAGGGATATGGAACAGTATGAGATTGTAATATAAAATATTTAATTATATGTATTTGAAAAAACTTTGCAATATACTTTTACTATTTATTTTGTCCAAATTTACTATAATTAATTCCACTTCTATACAGTCCTGTTGTCTTCTACTGAGAATGATTAGGTACAGATATAAAACAGACTGTGCAAACAAGGCTGAGAAGAACAAAAAATTATCTAACAGCCTTGGGCGAGATTACATATGCGGTTCAGGCTTCAGCGCAACTGCTGAAACCCGCGCCGCCCGTAATTTCACCTTGCACATAAGGGAATCATATAAACCCCCGCCGGCAGTTCATAAAGTGCCGTAAGTCGCATAAAATAGCGATGTCCAGAAATGTGCGTAAATGCACATTTCCTGGAGTCGTCAGTGACTTACGGCACTTTAGAAACTGCCAGCACATAAGAAAAAAAAAGTTAAATCTCCCGTAAATGTCTAGCCAAAAATAAACCTGACACGTAAAATCACCTATATCCGCAATCCCCCCACATCGCAACTAATAATAAAAGTAGTAATCCCTAAACCCCCTACAATGCAATATGCCTAATTAAACTATTAACCCCTAATCCGCCATTCACCCACATCGCAAAGTAACTAATTAACTTTTAACCCCTAAACCGCCAAACCCCACCATAGCAATAAACCTAATTAATCTATTAACTCCTACACCGCCAACCCCACACAATGCAAATAACTAATTTAACTAATTTAATTACTAAGCCCCCTAACCTTACACCCCTTAAATTAACCCCAAATTATATAGAATACTAAATTACAATTTAAATTAAAAAACCTAACAGTACTTAAAAAAAAAATAAGAATAAATTAATCTAAAATTACAAAAAAAAAGTCTAACATTACAGAAAATAATAAACCGAATTATCAAAAATAAAAAAATTAAACCTAATCCCTATGAAAATAAAAACACCCCCTAATCTAAACTAAACTACCAATAGCTCTTAAAAGGGCCTTTTGTTGGGCATTGCCCTAAGTTAAACAGCTCTTTTAAATTTAAAAAAACTAAGACCCACCACCCACCAAACCCCCCAAAATAAAAAAAACTAACACTAAAAAACCGAAGCTACCCATTGCACCTAAAAGGGGATTTGTATGGGCATTGCCCTTAAAAGGGCATTCAGCCCTTTTACTGCCCTTAAAATGGCATTCAGCTCTTTTACCGCCCAATAAAATCCCTAATCTAAAAAATAAAAAAAATTAAAAATTAAATAAAAAGCGTAAGTCTAACCTCCAGATAGGTACTCATGGTTCCTGAAGTCCGGCAATGAAGTCTTCTTCCAAGTGGCGACATTTTCTTCGATCACGGCGTCCTCTTCTATCTTCATCCAGGACCACGAAACTAAAGACCGGCGACCGCGGAGCCATGGAGTATGGAGGAGCCTCGCTGTACGATCACTGCTGTACACTGAATATTGAATGCAAGTTACATGTTTAAATATGGCATACCTTGCATTCCTATTGGCTGATTTGAATCTTCAAATACAAACCAGCCAATAGGATGAGAGCTACTGAAATCCTATTGGCTGTTCATATCATCGTACAAAGAGGATCCATCATACAAAGAGGATGAAGATAGAAGAGGTCGCCGTGATGGAAGAAGATGACGCCGATTGGAAGAAGACTTTACTAGGGGTTAGATTTAGGCTTTTTTTTTTGTAATTTTGTAATTTTTTTAAATTTTTTAGATTAGGGATTTTATTGGGCGGTGAAAGAGCTGAATGCCCTTTTAAGGGCAGTAAAAGAGCTGAATGCCCTCTTAAGGGCAATGCCCATACAAATGCCCTTTTAGGGGCAATGGGTAGCTTTGGTCTTTTAGTGTTATTTTTTTATTTTTTTGGAGGGTTTGGTTGGTGTTGGGGGTTACTGTTAGGGGGAACTTAGTTTTTTTTAAATGTAAAAAAGCTGTTTAACTTAGGGCAATACCCTACAAAAGGCCCTTTTAAAGGCTATTGGCAGTTTAGTTTAGATTAGGGAGTGTTTTTATTTTGGGGGGGGGGGGGGGCTTTTTTTTTTAATAGGGATTAGGTTACATTTTTTTATTTTTGATCATTTGATTTATTATTTTCTGTAGTGTAGACTTTTTTATTTTTTGTAATTTTAGATTTTTAAAGTAATGTTAGTTTTTTTATTTTAATTGTAATTTAGTATTTTTTAATTTTATGTAATTGAGGTTAATTTAGGGGGTGTTAGGTTAGGGGGCTTAGTAATTGAATTTGCGTTGTGGGGGGTTGGCGGTTTAGTAGTTAATAGCTTTATTAGGTTAATTGCGTTGTGGGGGGTTGGCGGTTAAGGGGTATATATACTTTATTAGGTAGTTTGCGATGTGAGTGAATGGCGGAATAGGGCTTAATAGTTTAATTAGGCATATTGCGATATGGGGGTTCAGAGGATTAGGGGTTAATAGAGTTTACTAGTTATTGCGGTGGGGGAATGCAGTTGACAGGTAGATATTGAGCATACGTTAGGTGTTAGTTTATATTTTCAGGGAGTTACAGGAGTTATGGTGCTCACATTTTCAGCGTAAGGCTTGCTGCACCTGCCGTTGTGTGGCAAGGTTAAAATGGAGTAAAATGTCTCAATTTTCGCTGCGTAAGTCCTTGCGCTGAATATGTGATACCAACTTGCAACGCGGTTGTATGTTAGCTTACAGGAGGAAAATTAGCGGGCGCCGTATATATGATAGCAAACCCGGACTAAACACTGTCGTCACCGGCTTTTGCGGGCGCCGCCACATATGTAATCTCACCCCTTGTTTGCATAAATTCTGTTTTATAGCTCGATTTATATCCGTCCCTAATTGTTCTCACCAGAAGACAGAGGTAAATAAAAAAACTAGTTCAAATATGGCCCACCCTATTACTCTATAGAAACTAGAATACTTTTTTGCACTTATATCTTCAATATTTAAAAAACAATAAATCATTCTAGATCCACAATGCAGCACAAATAATATATAATATATTTTAAATCATGACTTTAATTCTGGGAATATATGTATCCTGTTTGCAAGTGCAGTAGAAACATCCATTCCTTGTGGTTTGCTTTATATCTTTGTAAAAAAAAAAAGTAGAACTCTAATATAAGGATCACATATGAAAGAACATCAGAATACTGTGTCCTATTCAGAGTTATAGTAAATAGTTTTGATATTTTTGTCATTTGATTACAGGGACAAAATAAACAACCATTCTCAGAAGAAATAACAAACTTTTTTTGTATTGTAACTAGTTTCACTCATAGAAAGAGAAATACAAATTGAACGTTCCATTCACTTGCAAAGAGTATTAGCATAGCTGAATGCTATTTTCATTGCCACAAGAAAAACAAAGGTATAATAAACGCCCTATGTTTTGCAAATATTCAGACTTTACCTCCACCCTCTCGGAATCACACAATTATTATTTAGTTGCTAAAGAAAGATGTCATTCAAAACAAAGGGTCTGTTTTGTGAGGATATCAGAGCAGAAAAATAATGCGTCCAAAGACTTAATATTTGCCTTTAAATAAATAGATAGATAGATTTTTTTTTTTTTAACCAAGTTAAAACCAATTATAAGTGGAACGTATTTGCATTACACAGAAACTTTGTGATAGAAGTTCAAATGACCCCTTATGTGATAAAAGATTCTACATTTCAGACCTCTGGTTAATTTTCAAAATGTGCCCCAATTGCCCCCCAAATTAAGTGTTAGCTTCTATAATAATAAAAAATAGAATTTTTATTTTTTTATAAAATAACTGCATAAAGCAGTTATGAGGGTTTAAAGTTGGTGGGTGCTGGGTGTTAGAAAAAAAACGGCACTGAAAAGTGCCTTTACATAATGGTTTACGGGAAACTGTGTTCCCTGTACATATATATGTATATGCTTATATACATATATACATATACAGTATATTTATGTGTTAATATGTGTATATAATATAATATACATAGATATATATGTATAATATTATATACATATATATTTACAATCTGCTGCCCATACGCGACTTACCCCCTTTGCTGCGCTAGTTCCCATGTCTCACGGCATGAGAATGAGGCTCTTATTGGAGCCTATGGAAGTGCGCTCTCATGAGCACAATTGTTACTAACAATGCGAATGCAAGGTTGCGTTCGCATTGCACTATACTTGCAATACCAGTGCACATTAGCGCTCCACATGTAATCTAGCCCTTACTGTTTATCTGCAGAGAAGCAGATGTAGATAACTGCTGTAGTGAAATTATCTAGACATATAAGCGCTTCTCATTTAAAATATACTGTTAAAAGTTCCCATAAAGGCTGCAGAGACCTCCTGCATTATAGTCTGCAGTCACAGACGGTTGTGCTAAATGCTGCATATCATTATGACAGGCAGCATTCAGCACTCTCAGAACAGTGCACGGAACTTCTGTTTAGTTTGCTTGAATACCAGGAATACCAGTCAAACTTGGACTGGTATTCCTGGTCTGCAGGCAAGCACAACAGAAGCTCTATGCACTTTTCTGATTATGCTTAACACTGCCTGTCATAATGATATATAGCATTTAGCAGTACATTCATTAAAAGCGTCTAAATCAAAGAACACAAACATGCCTGAATTCTAGGCATACCGGTGTTCTGTCGATTTTTGCTACCCGTTGAATTTTGCTAACCTCTCAGTGCGCATCTGCAAACTTACGTCACTGCATTCCACATATGTTGTAAAGCATGTGTGGAATGCAGTGATGTATGTGCGCTCATTCGCACTGAAAGGGTTAGCCCAATTCCATGGGTAGATTCATTAAATTACAGTTAATGAATTTAGGAGTAACCTTTAATTGTGATGCTATATGGAGCTGTAAATTACTGTTGGAGAAACTGTTTAGTTAATTTTATTTACATATCGAGGGTGCACGTGGTGCGCATGCACAGACAAAGCATCAAGATTTGATATCTAGCCATCAAATTTTGCTACCCACTCTGTGCACATGAGCACACATACATCACCGCATTCCACACATGCTTTTCAAAATATGTGGAATGCAGTGATGTAAGTGTGCGCATGAGCATTGAGAGGGTAGCAAAATTCGACAGGTAACAAAAATTGAAAGGACAACGGTGCACCCAATTGTGGCTGCAGTGAAGTCTCAGACCGCATCCATGCCTCACTATTTTTGTTCAATTAAGGATCTCATCCCAGCACATGAGGAACCTGTGCAAAGCTATAGCCTGCCTTGCCTACCTTACTCCCACTCTAAATAACTAGCACTAGTTATCCCTCTTTCCTATAGACCATCACCATTGTAAAAATTAAATAAATAAAATCCCCATTTTAGGATAAAAATATCCCCCCTTGATTCTGCAGATAAGAAAGCAGAGGTGGCCATCTTGAAAAAAAGCAATGGCTAATCATAATATTGCCAATTATTCTAAATGGCCATTGAGAAAGAGGGACTCACCTGGTTTGATTTTACAGCACAGGCTTCTCTGCCGATCTGCAGGGACCCCTGTGCCTTCTCCTCCTTCCTCCCAGGCTGTAATTACTGTCTCCAGTAAAGGCATCATTCTGCAACCCTAGACACTAGGCCTTAGGCCTAGTTGGCCTAAGCCTAGATACACCCCATGAGCACACCAAATTATAAACATTTTTTGTTGTGTAGTTAACCCCTGCTGTATTGTTTACAGTAGTTGTCATAAACTTTAACTGTCTATCAGATATGGTGGTAAAAAAAATGACTTATGTACAAATATTACCGAAAGGCATTTAATAGTATGTACTACAGTTGAAAAAGGTTGTTTATATTTTAATACTATTCGGGTTCTTGCTACCATTATGGTAATTATTATTTGCTAAAGAACAAACAAAAAATAAATTAAAAAAAATACATATGCTTAAAGGGACAGTTTACTCCAGAATTGTTATTGTTTAAAAAGATAGATAATCCCTTTATTACCCATTCCCCTGTTTGTTGGTTATCAAAACTGGGAAATGGGTAATAAAGGGATTATCTATCTTTTTAAACAATATCAATTCTGAAGTAAACTGTAGGTTTTTTTAGTTTATTTTTGTTTATATAATATACTTTTTACCTCTGCGATTACCTTGTATCTAAGCCTCTGCAGTCTGCCCCCTTATTTTAGTTATTTTGACAGACTTGCATTTTAGCCAATCAGTGCACTGCTAACTCATAATTAGTGTAGGTAATTTTAAGTAAAAAGGCGCTGGACTTAATAACAGCTAAGCCTCACTATAAACTATCCTTTTCCTGGATAGGGGTAATCAACAAACGGGTGTGTAATATAAGTGGGGCGCTAAGAGTAGCACTAGTGTTAAAGTCAATGGTATTTGTAAGGTCTAACTTCTAATGAATGGGAATAAAAAAGGAGATAGTATTTAAATCAAAGACAATTTATTAAACAATATTATAAGGAGAAGCAGGCTACTTGTGCAACATATATAAAATTATCCAAATTGGATCACACAGGTATGGTCATAACGAGCATATATATATATGAATTCAAATCATAATAAAAATAATAAAAATGTGTTGCAACACAAAAAATCTTTTGAATTACAGCTGTAATAGTGCATATTCTAAAAAGTATAAAAAAATGTATCTAATTATTAAAAAGGTTTGCACGAATGTTAGGGCCCAAAAAGAGTGCCTATATTCTAAACGGCTGATAGACACTGTCCATCTAAGTATAAATATATGCCTTAATGCGTTGCTGCTTGTAGACTTGAAACAATATTTGGTATTCAGTCACACATAGAAAAATGGTGTTTTCTATCCACTTTATGGAGCTGGTGTAGTTTAGAATATTAGTTATAAAGTTACAAAGTGATTCTTCACTAACTAGTATCTATATATTCCAATATACTTTATTTCTTTTTCGGTGGCATACTTTGTTGCCAGTGTGCTAATAATTTATTATAACAGTATTGTAGTCGGTATATTGTTTACAATAAATATTCCAAACTTGCCTTTTGGTCAAAGTTATTTTCACTTTTTATAGTGATCTCAATGAGCGTCTTAGTGCTCCCAGGTGAGTGTAAAATAAGATACCCACTATGTGGGTTAATTTACTGACCTCCATGGTTTCTATAATCCCAGCTTCCCATGTAGCACTTGGATTGAATGTGTCTCCCACTGTAACAGGTTTATATTCACTGGTTTGTGGATATGAGACTTGCCTTAGAGGTTATTCTACCAATCACCTAGATTTCAAGATCCTCACCGGGTTCGTTCGTCGGTTAGATGGTGTCTGTGGATGAAAAAGGTCTGCCCTGTCGATTGTCTTACCAGCTGCCTGGGCTCTGGACTTTCCTCGGGTCTGCACGTTGGATGTGCAGCGTCTTTAGGTGATGTCACTGTGTGATGATTGTAGGTGGGAGTTTTAACTTGCGCAAGTTTCCCAATGTTTTTGTAGGTGTTGTCCGTTGCCTGCACTTAGTACGCAGGAGCAATCCATTATAGCTGGAACATCCTTTTTTGTGATAACGAGTACTTGAACAGTATATTTCAGTCCAAACTACAGTTTGATTTAGTTTCTACTTGGTTTCTTGGTTAACACAGCTTATCATCAACGCGTTTCACCCAACATTATTGGGCTTTATCAAGATGCTGTGTTTCAGTCATCTCCTAATTTAAATACTTTCCATTGTTTCCTCATTGGATCACTTCAGAATCTTTTGTCCAATCATGTTGTAGCTTTCATTATTGCTTAACAACTGTAATAAACAATAATAAATAATAATAATATTGTTTAATAAATTGTCTTTGATTTAAATAGTATCTCCTTTTTTGTTCCCATTCATTAGAAGTTAGACCTTACACCTACCATTGACTTTAACACTAGTGCTACTGTTAGTGCCCCACTTATATTACACATCCTTTTGTTGATTACCCCTATCCAGGAAGAGGATAGTTTATAGTGAGGCTTAGTTGTTATTAAGTCCAGCGCCTTTTTACTTATAAGGGCAATGCCCATACAAATGCCCTTTTAGGGGCAATGGGTAGCTTTGGTCTTTTAGAGTTATTTTTTTATTTTTTGGGAGGGTTTGGTTGGTGTTGGGGGTTACTGATAGGGGGAACTTAGTTTTTTTTAAATGTAAAAAAGCTGTTTAACTTAGGGCAATACCCTACAAAAGGCCCTTTTAAAGGCTATTGGCAGTTTAGTTTAGATTAGGGAGTGTTTTTATTTTGGGGGGGGGCTTTTTTTTTTAATAGGGATTAGGTTACATTTTTTTATTTTTGATCATTTGATTTATTATTTTCTGTAATGTAAACTTTTTTATTTTTTGTAATTTTAGATTTTTAAAGTAATGTTAGTTTTTTTATTTTAATTGTAATTTAGTATTTTTTAATTTTATGTAATTGAGGTTAATTTAGGGGGTGTTAGGTTAGGGGGCTTAGTAATTGAATTTGAGTTGTGGGGGGTTGGCGGTTTAGTAGTTAATAGCTTTATTAGGTTAATTGCGTTGTGGGGGGTTGGCGGTTAAGGGGTATATACTTTATTAGGTAGTTTGCGATGTGGGTGAATGGCGGAATAGGGCTTAATAGTTTAATTAGGCATATTGCGATATGGGGGTTCAGAGGATTAGGGGTTAATAGAGTTTACTAGTTATTGCGGTGGGGGAATGCAGTTGACAGGTAGATATTGAGCATACGTTAGGTGTTAGTTTATATTTTCAGGGAGTTACAGGAGTTATGGTGCTCACATTTTCAGCGTAAGGCTTGCTGCACCTGCCGTTGTGTGGCAAGGTTAAAATGGAGTAAAATGTCTCCATTTTCGCTGCGTAAGTCCTTGCGCTGAATATGTGATACCAACTTGCAACGCGGTTGTATGTTAGCTTACAGGAGGAAAATTAGCGGGCGCCGTATATATGATAGCAAACCCGGACTAAACACTGTCGTCGCCGGCTTTTGCGGGCGCCGCCACATATGTAATCTCACCCCTTGTTTGCATAAATTCTGTTTTATAGCTCGATTTATATCCGTCCCTAATTGTTCTCACCAGAAGACAGAGGTAAATAAAAAAACTAGTTCAAATATGGCCCACCCTATTACTCTATAGAAACTAGAATACTTTTTTGCACTTATATCTTCAATATTTAAACAACTAATACTGTATTATTATAAAAAATTTCCCTTTAAAAATCATAAATCATTCTAGATCCACAATGCAGCACAAATAATATATAATATATTTTAAATCATGACTTTAATTCTGGGAATATATGTATCCTGTTTGCAAGTGCAGTAGAAACATCCATTCCTTGTGGTTTGCTTTATATCTTTGTAAAAAAAAAAGTAGAACTCTAATATAAGGATCACATATGAAAGAACATCAGAATACTGTGTCCTATTCAGAGTTATAGTAAATAGTTTTGATATTTGTGTCATTTGATTACAGGGACAAAATAAACAACCATTCTCAGAAGAAATAACAAACTTTTTTTGTATTGTAACTAGTGGTTTCACTCATAGAAAGAGAAATACAAATTGAACGTTTCATTCACTTGCAAAGAGTATTAGCATAGCTGAATGCTATTTTCATTGTCACAAGAAAAACAAAGGTATAATAAACGCCCTATGTTTTGCAAATATTCAGACTTTACCTCCACCCTCTCGGAATCACACAATTATTATTTAGTTGCTAAAGAAAGATGTCATTCAAAACAAAGGGTCTGTTTTGTGAGGATATCAGAGCAGAAAAATAATGCGTCCAAAGACTTAATATTTGCCTTTAAATAAATAGATAGATTTTTTTTTTAACCAAGTTAAAACCAATTATAAGTGGAACGTATTTGCATTACACAGAAACTTTGTGATAGAAGTTCAAATCACCCCTTATTTGATAAAAGATTCTACATTTCAGACCTCTGGTTGATTTTCAAAATGTGCCCCAATTGCCCCCCAAATTAAGTGTTAGCTTCTATAATAATAAAAAATAGAATTTTTATTTTTTTATAAAATAACTGCATAAAGCAGTTATGAGGGTTTAAAGTTGGTGGGTGCTGGGTGTTACAAAAAAACGGCACTGAAAAGTGCCTTTACATAATGGTTTACGGGAAACTGTGTTCCCTGTACATATATATGTATATGCTTATATACATATACAGTATATTTATGTGTTAATATGTGTATATAATATAATATACATAGATATATATGTATAATATTATATACATATATATTTACAATCTGCTGCCCATACGCGACTTACCCCCTTCGCTGCGCTAGTTCCCATGTCTCACGGCATGAGAATGAGGCTCTTATTGGAGCCTATGGAAGTGCGCTCTCATGAGCACAATTGTTACTAACAATGCGAATGCAAGGTTGCGTTCGCATTGCACTATACTTGCAATACCAGTGCACATTAGCGCTCCACATGTAATCTAGCCCTTACTGTTTATCTGCAGAGAAGCAGATGTAGATAACTGCTGTAGTGAAATTATCTAGACATATAAGCGCTTCTCATTTAAAATATACCGTTAAAAGTTCCCATAAAGACTGCAGAGACCTCCTGCATTATAGTCTGCAGTCACAGACGGTTGTGCTAAATGCTGCATATCATTATGACAGGCAGCATTCAGCACTCTCAGAACAGTGCACGGAACTTCTGTTTAGTTTGCTTGAATACCAGGAATACCAGTCAAACTTGGACTGGTATTCCTGGTCTGCAGGCAAGCACAACAGAAGCTCTATGCACTTTTCTGATTATGCTTAACACTGCCTGTCATAATGATATATAGCATTTAGCAGTACATTCATTAAAAGCGTCTAAATCAAAGAACACAAACATGCCTGAATTCTAGGCATACCGGTGTTCTGTCGATTTTTGCTACCCGTCGAATTTTGCTAACCTCTCAGTGCGCATCTGCAAACTTACGTCACTGCATTCCACATATGTTGTAAAGCATGTGTGGAATGCAGTGATGTATGTGCGCTCATTCGCACTGAAAGGGTTAGCCCAATTCCATGGGTAGATTCATTAAATTACAGTTAATGAATTTAGGAGTAACCTTTAATTGTGATGCTATATGGAGCTGTAAATTACTGTTGGAGAAACTGTTTAGTTAATTTTATTTACATATCGAGGGTGCAAGTGGTGCGCATGCACAGACAAAGCATCAAGATTTGATATCTAGCCATCAAATTTTGCTACCCACTCTGTGCACATGAGCACACATACATCACCGCATTCCACACATGCTTTTCAAAATATGTGGAATGCAGTGATGTAAGTGTGCGCATGAGCATTGAGAGGGTAGCAAAATTCGACAGGTAACAAAAATTGAAAGGACAACGGTGCACCCAATTGTGGCTGCAGTGAAGTCTCAGACCGCATCCATGCCTCACTATTTTTGTTCAATTAAGGATCTCATCCCAGCACATGAGGAACCTGTGCAAAGCTATAGCCTGCCTTGCCTACCTTACTCCCACTCTAAATAACTAGCACTAGTTATCCCTCTTTCCTATAGACCATCACCATTGTAAAAATTAAATAAATAAAATCCCCATTTTAGGATAAAAATATCCCCCCTTGATTCTGCAGATAAGAAAGCAGAGGTGGCCATCTTGAAAAAAAGCAATGGCTAATCATAATATTGCCAATTATTCCTAAATGGCCATTGAGAAAGAGGGACTCACCTGGTTTGATTTTACAGCACAGGCTTCTCTGCCGATCTGCAGGGACCCCTGTGCCTTCTCCTCCTTCCTCCCAGGCTGTAATTACTGTCTCCAGTAAAGGCATCATTCTGCAACCCTAGACACTAGGCCTTAGGCCTAGTTGGCCTAAGCCTAGATACACCCCATGAGCACACCAAATTATAAAAAATTTTTGTTGTGTAGTTAACCCCTGCTGTATTGTTTACAGTAGTTGTCATAAACTTTAACTGTCTATCAGATATGGTGGTAAAAAAAATGACTTATGTACAAATATTACCGAAAGGCATTTAATAGTATGTACTACAGTTGAAAAAGGTTGTTCATATTTTAATACTATTCGGGTTCTTGCTACCATTATGGTAATTATTATTTGCCAAAGAACAAACAAAAAATAAACTAAAAAAAATACATATGCTTAAAGGGACAGTTTACTCCAGAATTGTTATTGTTTAAAAAGATAGATAATCCCTTTATTACCCATTCCCCTGTTTGTTGGTTATCAAAACTGGGAAATGGGTAATAAAGGGATTATCTATCTTTTTAAACAATATCAATTCTGAAGTAAACTGTTGGTTTTTTTTAGTTTATTTTTGTTTATATAATATACTTTTTACCTCTGCGATTACCTTGTATCTAAGCCTCTGCAGTCTGCCCCCTTATTTTAGTTATTTTGACAGACTTGCATTTTAGCCAATCAGTGCACTGCTAACTCATAATTAGTGTAGGTAATTTTAAGTAAAAAGGCGCTGGACTTAATAACAGCTAAGCCTCACTATAAACTATCCTTTTCCTGGATAGGGGTAATCAACAAACGGGTGTGTAATATAAGTGGGGCGCTAAGAGTAGCACTAGTGTTAAAGTCAATGGTATTTGTAAGGTCTAACTTCTAATGAATGGGAATAAAAAAGGAGATAGTATTTAAATCAAAGACAATTTATTAAACAATATTATAAGGAGAAGCAGGCTACTTGTGCAACATATATAAAATTATCCAAATTGGATCACACAGGTATGGTCATAACGAGCATATATATATATGAATTCAAATCATAATAAAAATAATAAAAATGTGTTGCAACACAAAAAATCTTTTGAATTACAGCTGTAATAGTGCATATTCTAAAAAGTATAAAAAAATGTATCTAATTATTAAAAAGGTTTGCACGAATGTTAGGGCCCAAAAAGAGTGCCTATATTCTAAACGGCTGATAGACACTGTCCATCTAAGTATAAATATATGCCTTAATGCGTTGCTGCTTGTAGACTTGAAACAATATTTGGTATTCAGTCACACATAGAAAAATGGTGTTTTCTATCCACTTTATGGAGCTGGTGTAGTTTAGAATATTAGTTATAAAGTTACAAAGTGATTCTTCACTAACTAGTATCTATATATTCCAATATACTTTATTTCTTTTTCGGTGGCATACTTTGTTGCCAGTGTGCTAATAATTTATTATAACAGTATTGTAGTCGGTATATTGTTCACAATAAATATTCCAAACTTGCCTTTTGGTCAAAGTTATTTTCACTTTTTATAGTGATCTCAATGAGCGTCTTAGTGCTCCCAGGTGAGTGTAAAATAAGATACCCACTATGTGGGTTAATTTACTGACCTCCATGGTTTCTATAATCCCAGCTTCCCATGTAGCACTTGGATTGAATGTGTCTCCCACTGTAACAGGTTTATATTCACTGGTTTGTGGATATGAGACTTGCCTTAGAGGTTATTCTACCAATCACCTAGATTTCAAGATCCTCACCGGGTTCGTTCGTCGGTTAGATGGTGTCTGTGGATGAAAAAGGTCTGCCCTGTCGATTGTCTTACCAGCTGCCTGGGCTCTGGACTTTCCTCGGGTCTGCACGTTGGATGTGCAGCGTCTTTAGGTGATGTCACTGTGTGATGATTGTAGGTGGGAGTTTTAACTTGCGCAAGTTTCCCAATGTTTTTGTAGGTGTTGTCCGTTGCCTGCACTTAGTACGCAGGAGCAATCCATTATAGCTGGAACATCCTTTTTTGTGATAACGAGTACTTGAACAGTATATTTCAGTCCAAACTACAGTTTGATTTAGTTTCTACTTGGTTTCTTGGTTAACACAGCTTATCATCAACGCGTTTCACCCCACATTATTGGGCTTTATCAAGATGCTGTGTTTCAGTCATCTCCTAATTTAAATACTTTCCATTGTTTCCTCATTGGATCACTTCAGAATCTTTTGTCCAATCATGTTGTAGCTTTCATTATTGCTTAACAACTGTAATAAACAATAATAAATAATAATAATATTGTTTAATAAATTGTCTTTGATTTAAATAGTATCTCCTTTTTTGTTCCCATTCATTAGAAGTTAGACCTTACACCTACCATTGACTTTAACACTAGTGCTACTGTTAGTGCCCCACTTATATTACACATCCTTTTGTTGATTACCCCTATCCAGGAAGAGGATAGTTTATAGTGAGGCTTAGCTGTTATTAAGTCCAGCACCTTTTTACTTATAATTACCTACACTCTTGATTTCCCTTCCAAACAGTTTAAAGGCAGCAGGTCAGTCATGGAAATATTCTCTTACAGAGATAAATTATTATCTGAGCTTGACACTAGGGGAAAACCAGACACAGACACTGAACATTTAATAATTGATGTAAATAAATTAGTAAGCGATTTAGAGAAAATGATGAATAAAGAACTGAAGCAAAAAATTGTACTATTTTTTTTTTTTTATAGATATCTGTCTAAAGAAATTATCCCAAGAGGTTTGAAATGTAAAAAAACCTGTACCTTTCAACTAAGTGACACATTACAAAAGGAATGGGAAAAAGTCCTTTTTGATGCTTCATAATATAAATCATTAAAAAAATCGAGAAAAGAAACCCTACTAACTATAAATGAAGACATTCTTAATATTAAAACGAAACTAGATAATAGTCATGAACAACACCTTCTAAAAAATAGACAAAAAATGATTATAGATAGACTAGATACTCTGAAAGGAGAGATAATTACTAACAGATGGAAAAAGCTGGAAAGAGATGAAAAATAAGGCAAACCCTCCAATAGTTTAACCATAGACACTAATATAGAAAATAATACTAAACAACAATCAACAAATAGAGATGACAATAAATGAGAAACCCCAAAACAACAAAGACCATATCCTAATAACAGAAATTTTTAGAGGAATTTTCATCAAAGAAACACACATACGAACTTTGAACACAGGAGAGATGATAGAAATTATCATTATGTAAACCCAACACATAGAAGAGATAATCCATTTAACACTTACAACCAAAGGCACAAATCATATTATAATAGAGAATATAAGGGATATAGGAAAGAGATAAACAATAGAAGATATGATACATCGAACAATACTAGATTTTCACATAATAATAATTTTGATAGATAATATAATGGGTACCAGTATATAAATAGACATAATGATTATCATTATGCAAGGGACCAGAAGGATAAATCGGACACACCACGGGATGATAGAGATAGAGCACAAGATTTCAGATGGAATAGACAAACTAATAATAGATTTAAAGAGACAGATGATAGATGGAAGTTACCTGTCTATAATATAATTGAACCACTACAAAAAGAAAGGAAAGTTTTGAACTCACCAATGCTGAAGAGACTTTTTTAGAGAGAAGCCCTCCAAGAGAGGGCCCCTCAGTAAGACCCAAAGAACCCACCAAACTAGACAACACACCATAAATAAGAAAAAGAGCAATAGAGGAAGTAAAAGAGGACAGAGAGGAAAGAACAGAACCAAAAAGACAGAGATAAAAGAAACCAGCCAAGTAAAGAACAATGTTATTTTCAACCAAAGTGAAAAAGTACTAAATGATAAAGAAATGAAAATACTTAATCTAGGCTTATCTTTTGCGCCAACAAGAACCATAAACAAATTCGAAAAACACACATAAATGTTAGAAAATTTGTCACAAATCTGACTCTTAAAAGACATTTTCTCAAACACCCTTTAGAAAAAAATAGTTATAGGAATGATATCACACAAACAAAGGAAAGTTTCATACATGCAAAACTGAAACCAAAATCGAAGTTCTATCCAACCCATGACAAGGGTAGTAATAAAGAAACATTTGAGAAATTGGTCCTTTCAGATTTAAGAAAAAATGATAACTATAATCCTAGATTGAGACACAACCTTAGCAAAAAAGAAAGATACATTTTAGAAGAACTTAAAAAACATAACAAAATCACCATCAAGCCCGCAGATAAATGTGGGGGCTTGGTGGTGATGGACACAGTAAAATATTGTGCAGCAGCTGAAAGACTTTTAAGTGAGAAAAACACAATTTATGCTTACCTGATAAATTTATTTCTCTTGTGGTGTATCCAGTCCACGGATCATCCATTACTTGTGGGATATTCTCATTCCCAACAGGAAGTTGCAAGAGGACACCCACAGCAGAGCTGTAATATATCTCCTCCCCTAACTGTCATAGCCAGTCATTCGACCGAAAACAAGCCGAGAAAGGAGGAACCATAGGGTGTAGTGGTTACTGTAGTTTAAATTTAAAAATTACCTGCCTTAAAATGACAGGGCGGGCCGTGGACTGGATACACCACAAGAGAAATAAATTTATCAGGTAAGCATAAATTGTGTTTTCTCTTGTAAGGTGTATCCAGTCCACGGATCATCCATTACTTGTGGGATACCAATACCAAAGCTAAAGTACACGGATGAAGGGAGGGATAAGGCAGGAACTTAAATGGAAGGAACCACTGCCTGTAAAACCTTTCTCCCAAATATAGCCTCCGAAGAAGCAAAAGTATCAAATTTGTAAAATTTTGAAAAAGTATGAAGCGAAGACCAAGTCGCCTCCTTGCAAATCTGTTCAACAGAAGCCTCATTTTTAAAGGCCCAAGTGGAAGCCACAGCTCTAGTGGAATGAGCTGTAATCCTTTCAGGAGGCTGCTGTCCAGCAGTCTCATAGGCTAAGCGGATTAAGCTTCTTAGCCAAAAAGAAAAAGAGGTTGCCAAAGCCTTTTGACCTCTCCTCTGTCCAGAGTAGACAACAAACAAAGCAGATGTTTGACGAAAATCTTTAGTAGCTTGTAAGTAAAACTTTAAAGTACAGACCACGTCCAGATTGTGTAACACAAGGATGGAACTACAATCTCTTGATTGATATTCTTGTTAGATACCACCTTAGGTAAGAACCCAGGTTTGGTACGCAGGACTACTTTATCCGTATGAAAAATCAGATAAGGAGAATCACATTGTAAGGCAGATAGCTCAGAGACTCTACAAGCCGAGGAAATAGCTACCTAAAAAAAAAAAAAAAAAGAACTTTCCAAGATAAAAGTTTGATATCTATGGAATGAAGAGGTTCAAACGGAACTCCTTGAAGAACCTTAAGAACCAAGTTTAAGCTCCATGGTGGAGCAACAGGTTTAAACACAGGCTTGATTCAAACTAAAGCCTGACAAAATGCCTGAACGTCTGGAACATCTGCCAGACGCTAGTGCAAAAGAATAGACAGAGCAAAAATCTGTCCCTTTAAGAAACTAGCTGACAATCTTTTTTCCAAACCTTCTTGGAGAAAAGATAAAATCCTAGGAATCCTGACCTTACTCCATGAGTAACCCTTGGATTCACACCTATAAAGATATCTACGCCATACCTTATGGTAAATTTTCCTGGTGACAGGCTTTCGTGCCTGTATTAAGGTATCAATAACTGACTCGGAGAAGCCACGCTTTGATAAAATCAAGCATTCAATCTCCAGGCAGTCAGCCTCAGAGAAATTAGATTTGGATGGTTGAAAGGACCCTGAAGTAGAAGGTCCTGTCTCAGAGGCAGAGACCATGGTGAAAAGGATGACATGTCCACTAGATCTGCATACCAGGTCCTGCGTGGCCACGCAGGTGCTATCAGAATCACTGATGCTCTCTCCTGCTTGATCTTGGCAATCAGTCGAGGGAGCAGAGGAAATGGTGGAAACACATAAGCCAGGTTGAAAGACCAGGGCGCTGCTAGAGTATCTATCAGTGTCGCCTTGGGATCCCTGGACCTGGATCCGTAACACGGAAGCTTGGCATTCTGGCGAGACGCCATGAGATCCAGTTCTGGTTTACCCCAATGGAGAATCAGTTGTGCAAATACCTCCGGATGGAGTTCCCACTCTCCCGGATGAAAAGTCTGACGACTTAGAAAATCCGCCTCCCAGTGCTCTACACCTGGGATATGGATAGCTGATAGGTGGCAAGAGTTAATCTCTGCCCAGTGAATTATTTTTAAAGCTTCTAACATCTGTAGGGAACTTCTTGTTCCCCCTCGATGGTTGATGTAAGCTACAGTCGTGATGTTGACCGACTGAAATCTGATGTACCTCAGAGTTGCTAACTGAGGCCAAACCTGAAGAGCCTTGAATATCGCTCTTAGTTCCAGAATATTTATTGGAAGGAGAGACTCCTCCTGAGTCCACGATCCCTGAGCCTTCAGGGAGTTCCAGACTGCACCCCAACCTAGAAGGCTGGCATTTGTTGTTACAATAGTCCAATCTGGCCTGCGAAGGTCATACCTTTGGACAGATGGACCCGAGATAGCCACCAGGGAAGAGGATCCCTGGTCTCTTGGTCCAGATTCAGTTGAGGGGCCAAATCTGTGTAATCCCCGCTCCACTGACTGAGCCTGCATAGTTGCAGCGGTCTGAGATGTAAGCGTGCAAACGGCACTATGTCCATTGCCGCTACAATTAAGCCGATTACTTCCATACACTGAGCCACCAAAGGGCGCGGAATGGAATGAAGAACCCGACAGGAATTTAGAAGCTTTGATAACCTGGACTCCGTCAAGGTAAATTTTCATTTCTACAGAATCTATCAGAGTCCCTAGAAAGGAAACTCTTGTGAGTGGGGATAGAGAACACTTTTCCTCGTTCACTTTCCACCCATGCGACCTCAGAAATGCCAGTACTACGTCCGTATGAGACTTGGCAGTTTGGAAGTTTGACGCCTGTATCAGGATGTCGTCTAAATAAGGGGCTACTGCTATGCCCTGCGGCCTTAGGACCGCCAAAAGTGACCCTAGAACCTTTGTAAAGATTCTTGGGGCTGTAGCTAATCCAAAGGGAAGAGCTACAACTGGTAATGCCTGTCTTGAAAGGCAAACCTGAGAAACCGATGATGATCTTTGTGTATCGGAATGTGAAGATAAGCATCCTTTAGATCCACTGTAGTCATATATTGACCCTCCTGGATCAGTGGTAGGATGGTACGAATAGTTTCCATCTTGAACGACGGAACTTTGAGGAATTTGTTTAAGATCTTTAGATCCAAAATCGGTCTGAAGGTTCCCTCTTTTTTGGGAACCACAAACAGATTTGAGTAAAAACCCTGTTCCTGTTCCTCCTTTGGAACTGGATGGATCACTCCCATAACTAGGAGGTCTCGTACACAGTGTAAGAATGCCTCACTCTTTATCTGGTTTGCAGATAATTGTGAAAGGTGAAATCTCCCTTTTGGGGGGGAAGCTTTGAAGTCCAGAAGATATCCCTGGGATATAATTTCCAATGCCCAGGGATCCTGGACATCTCTTGCCCACGCCTGGGCGAAGAGTGAAAGTCTGCCCCCTACTAGATCCGTTACCGGATAGGGGGTCGTTCCTTCATGCTGTCTTAGAGGCAGCAGCAGGCTTTTTGACCTGCTTACCTTTTTTCCAGGTCTGGTTTGGTCTCCAGACCGTCTTGGATTGAGCAAAAGTTCCCTCTTGTTTATTATTAGAGGAAGTTGATGCCACACCTGCCTTGAAGTTTCGAAAGGCACGAAAATTAGACTGTTTGGCCCTAGATTTGGACCTGTCCTGAGGAAGGGCACAACCTTTTCCTCCCGTGATATCAGCAATAATCTCCTTCAAACCAGGCCCGAATAGGGTCTGCCCCTTGAAGGGAATGTTAAGTAGCTTAGATTTTAAAGTCACGTCAGCTGACCATGATTTAAGCCATAGCGATCTGCGCGCCTGTATAGCAAAACCAGAATTCTTAGCCGTTAGTTTATTCAAATGAACAATGGCATCAGAAATAAAATAATTGGCTAGCTTAAGTGCTCTAAGTTTGCCAAGTATGTCATCCAATGGAGTCTCTACCTGTAAAGCCTCTTCCAGAGACTCAAACCAGTACGCCGCAGCAGCAGTGACAGGGGCAATGCATGCAATGGGCTGTAGGATAAAACCTTGTTGAATAAATATTTTCTTAAGGTAACCTTCTAATTTTTTATCCATTGGCTCTAAAAAAGCACAACTGTCCTCGACAGGGATAGTAGTACGCTTTGCTAGAGTAGAAACTGTTCCCTCCACCTTAGGGACTGTCTGCCATAAGTCCCGTGTGGTGGCGTCTATTGGAAAACATTTTTCTAAAAATAGGAGGGGAAGAGAACGGCACACCTGGTCTATACCATTCCTTATTAATAATTTCTGTAAACCTTTTAGGTATTGGAAAAACATCAGTACACACCGGCACTGCAAAGCATTTATCCAGTCTACAAAATTTCTCTGGCACTGCAATGGTATCACAGTCATTCAGAGCAGCTAAAACCTCCCTAAGTAACACGCGGAGGTGTTCAAGCTTAAATTTAAATGTAGACATATTAGAATCAGGTATCTTTCCTGAGTCATTAACATCACCCACTGACTGAAGCTCTCCTTCCTCAGCTTCTGCATATTGTGAGGCAGTATCAGACATGGTTCTTAAAGCGTCAGTATGCTCTGCATTTTGTCTCACCCCAGAGCTATCTTGCTAACCTCTAAGTTCAGGTAGTCTGGCTAAAACCGCTGACAGTGTATTATCCATGACTGCCGCCATGTTTTGTAAAGTAAACGCTATGGGCGCCCTAGATGTACTTGGCGCCATTTGAGCATGAGTCCCTTGGGCGGGAGTCAAAGGGTCTGACACGTGGAGAGAGTTAGTCGGCATAACTTTCCCCTCGTCAGATTCCTCTGGTGATAATTTTTTTTAAAAACAGAATATGATCTTTATTGCATAAAATGAAATCAGTACATTTGGTACACATTCTAAGAGGGGGTTCCACCATGGCTTTTAAACATAATGAACAAGGAGTTTCTTCTATGTCAGACATGTTTATACAGACTAGCAATGAGACTAGCAAGCTTGGAAAACACTTTAAATCAAGTTAACAAGCAAATATAAAAAACGGTACTGTGCCTTTAAGAGAAACAAATTTTGTCAGAATTTGAAAAACAGTGAAAAAATGCAGTAAATCAAACGAAATTTTTACAGTGTATGTAATAGGCTAGCAGAGCATTGCATCCACTTGCAAATGGATGATTAACTCCTTAGTTCAAAAAACGGATCAAAAAAACGAAATAGACTTTTTTTTTTTTTTTTTAACAGTCACAACCAACTGCCACAGCAAGCTGTGGTCCTACCTTCCCCAATAAACGACTTTGGAAAGCCTTTGAGCCCTTTAGAGATGTCCTATAGCATACAGGGGACTCATGAGGGAAGCTGGATGTCACAGTTTGTAATTTTAACTGCACCAACTGTAACTTTTATACTATAACAGTGGAAAGCCTCAGTAAAACTGTTTCTAGTCAAAATTTAAGCCAGCCATGTGGAAAAAACTAGGCCCCAATATAGTTTTATCACCAATGCATATATAAAAATGATTAAACATGCCAGCAAACGTTTATATTGCAATATCATAAGGGTATTACCCCTGGGAGTAAGCATGATACCAGTCGTTATTAAATCACTGTATTCAGGCTTAACTTACATTAATCCGGTATCAACAGCATTTTCTAGTGTTTTCCATCTCTAGAAAAAATTATAACTGCACATACCTGATAGCAGAATAAACTGCACGCCATTCTCTCGCTGAAGTTACCTCATCTGTGTAATCCCCTCAGACATATGTGAGAATAGCAATGGATCTTAGTTACAAGATCATAGAAACCTCAGGCAGATTCTTCTTCTATTTACTGCCTGAGATAAAATAGCACAACTCCGGTACTATTTAAAAATAACAAACTTTTGATTGAAGAAAATAAACTAACTATATTTAACCACTCTCTCCTACAACATCCTAGCTTGTTGAGAGTTGCAAGAGAATGACTGGCTATGACAGTTAGGGGAGGAGCTATATTACAGCTCTGCTGTGGGTGTCCTCTTGCAACTTCCTGTTGGGAATGAGAATATCCCACAAGTAATGGATGATCCGTGGACTGGATACACCTTACAAGAGAAAAAACATATAAAAAAATTTAAAATAAATCCGACAGAAAAATTTAACACAAAGTTGATTTGTATCTTAGATAGAGGGAAAGAGACAGGAATCCTAAAAGAAGGGGAATTTAATTTCATTTTAAATAGATTTCCAAAAGTACCGGTATTTTACCAACTGCTGAAAATACATAAAAATATTGTTAACGTGGGAGTGGAGCCAGCCATCGACCAACATGGCCGTGAGATTCTAGCGCTCCGACATCAAACAGCTTCCCAGGGCAAATCCTGATAACTCCACCGCTCAGATCGACACCAAACACAAGGGACTCTCACATCACATAGCAAGGGACAGCCTAATGTGATTAGAGCCCTGAACAAGACTTCCAGCAAGTGCAGTAATATACACGCATAGGGACCACAAGACACAGCCGGGCGCAACACATGTGGGGAACCTAGTATAAGGCACTTACTCCTCCACAACACGCAGATCTCATACTGCTTACAGCACAGCGCAGTAATTGAGGTCCCCGGCAAACGACTCCAGCAAATGTATGCTCGGAAGTAAATTAATCACTAAGCCGCGGTAAGGCCCTCCCTTCACTGACACACGCACTTCAGATCACAGGCCTCAGTATAGGCCACGCGGGAGCGTATCTCTTGCACTGCCTTTTCAGCTAGAGGTCTGATTCCCCATTTGTACTAGATAGCAAGAGGCTTCTGTGAACCCAAGAAGACGAATACTCAGCACATGTCCCTAGTTATATTACAGTGACTACGAAGGGCTAAAATACGCTAATTCCCCACTTCCCCTGCAAAACACACACGGACTGTATATAACTGTATAAGACTGCTTCTATATCAGAAGCAAGGAACGAGCAGATTGATTTTGTCATAAGCCCTAAAAAGGGTAAAGAAGTGGGGAGTTTAATAAGCACCAATTAAAAAGCGGCCAAGATAAATAAATAAAAAATATAAATAAAGAAATAAAAGAGGAAAAATAAGATAACAGACAGGGAAAGCAAATAGGGAAATCATATTTTCTATCATGGCGTCGAAGAGGATGCCTAGACAGGAAAAAACATCCAAAGGCACCACGGCAGGCACAACACCAGCAAATGTGAAACAAATTTTTTTTTTTAAAGTATTAGAGACGCCTGACACAGAACACTCAGAATCTCAAGAACAGGATACAGACTCCCCAGAGAACAGTAGAAGCCTGCCATTGCTTCAAGAGAGTGAACCACTTACTAAGGCTGACATATGCAACCTGCCGACCAAGGCAGACTTCACATCTTTCTTATCTACAGTAGGAAAACTCATAAAAGATGGCCTGGCAGAAGTCAAAAAAGATATCTCAGAACTAGGAGAAAGAGTTGCTCTTCTAGAGGAAGATATAGAGCAGATTAACAATACTAGCGATTCAAAGAACCACACGGCAGAAACCCACGATTCAATGATACAGCAGATGCAACTTCACATAGAAGACCTGGACAACAGGGGACGAAGAAGCAATATAAGAATAAGGGGAGTTTCAGACCGAATCACACCAAATACTATTCCCCAATACCTCCAGGGTCTATTACAGTACCTGCTACAAAACACAGATGCACCCAATATTCCATTAGAAAAGGTTCATAGAGCCCTTCGGCCGAAGTCGCCAGAGGACAAGCCACCAAGGGATATCATATTGAAGTTTCAGCTATACACGGATAAGGTGAAACTTATGGAGGCTGCTAGTAAATTATGCCAAATCACCTACGAAGGTGACAAAATCCAAATCTACGCCGACCTTAATCCAATCACATTGGATAGACGAAGAGAAGCCAAATACTTAACCTCACACCTCCAAGACCTCAAAATCCCCTACAGTTGGGGTTTTCCATTCAGCATCAAAGTCATCCGAGGCACCCAAACAGCTATTTATAGAACCCCAGAAGATCTAGAGTTCTTCTGTAGGCAGCTACATATCCCTCCTCCAAAACTACCCACTCTTTAACACCCGCCGACCTCGAAAGAACACCTCACTCAGCAAGTTCCGAACTCTCAACGCTTGAACTGGGCTAAGGTCAACAGGAAAAGAGCAACATCTGCACTCAGCCCTATTCCCACTGACTTAAACCCACCATAATTGCCATATAGACCTAGTATTCCTCTTTCCTTGGTAAAGTATCTAAGCTACATTCAGTGGATACCTATGTTTTTCTTTTGCAACGGGAAATAATTATTTTCCTTTTTCTCAGAACTTAAATAATGTGGACTGTTTTATGCAATAAGTACACAAGTTTAAATTCAGATATATTTACATAAGATCGACAATTTTCCATCTCTAAAACATAACCAATTGGGAAGATGTTGCCGCTTTCATGCTTACCATTAGTTGTAAGACACAAAGTAACCCCCCCCTTTTACAGTTTTATTATACACTATCATATCCGATTGTATTGTTATTATGTTCCATTGTTTTTTGTTATTGTTATGGTATTGCTTGACATGGTTTTATCCTTTCGAGATACAGGTTCCATTTCATCTTCAACACAAATCTGTTACATTTAGAGATTGGTCTGCTCTTCTACCAAGGTACTTTCCATGTGGAGATAAACACGGAAGGAGATTGGCACCCCTACACCACACAAACCACAGTGTTCTTACCCTTCACTTACAATAATGGTTCCCCAAACATTTAAATTTAAGCTCACAACTCAAAATACCAAGGGCCTTAACCCTCCGACAAAAAGGTCTATTGCCCTCAACTGGTTTCACAAACAAAAAAGTGAAATCATATTTCTGCAAGAAGCTCATTTTATCAAAACCTCAGAACCCAAGCTAGTCTCGAAAACATTATCCCCTAAGATATTTCAATTCTCACACAACCATGAAAAATAACGGAGTGGGCATACTTTTCCATAGCTCACTCCCCTTTATAGTCCAATCCAAACATACTGACGAAGAGGGTAGGTACTTAATTTTAGTGGGAAACTTATTTGGGATGCCCATCACATTAGCAAATGTTTACGCTCCGAACTTGAAACAAACAAGATGCTTTAAAAAGATATCTAGAGAATTATTGGGAGTAGCTAAAGGAACTATATTGTTTGCAGGTGACTTCAATGCAGCACTAGACCCCACACTCGATTGTTCCCAATGTAGGAGTGCTCAATCACAGAAATCCATAAAAGCAATCATTCAGTGTCTCCGCTCGGCTACCCTTTTAGACACTTGGAGAATTCAACATCCTTTACAAAAAACCTTTACATTCTTTTCACACCCACACAAAACCCATTCAAGACTTGATTATATATGCATAGATCAATTAGACTTACCATCGGCCAGGGACTCGGAGATAGCTCCGACTCCTTGGTCGGACCATTCCTCAGTTTCCCTATACCTAGAATGGCCGGAACATCCCACCCTGGACTTCATTTGGAGACTTGATAACACCCTATTGCTCCAACCACCAATATTGGAAAAGATCACGCGCGCACTTACGGAATATTTCCAACACAACACAATCTCCCAGTCCTCTCCGCAAATCATATGGGAAGCCCACAAGGCCATTATAAGGGGCGAATTTCTTAAACAAAAGGCAATCCTTATCAAGACATATAACACGGAATATCTTAAATTAATAAGCGCACTACGAGATGCAGAAAACACTCACATGCTCAACCCCAAAAGTAATGTAAACTTAAATAACCTTCAGAAAGCAAGACAGAACTTAAACAACCTCTTGAATAAAAAAGCACATAGAAAGGCTAACTACCTTAAAAAAACTTTATTTCACTGAAAAATTGGACACACAAAATTGGAAGTCGCAGCCGACACCCACTCGCCAACAGTGGGTACAAAAAATGGACAATACCCTCCCCCTAGAGCAATATGGCTATTATAAACGTAATAAATTCCCGTTATTCATGGATGTCAAGTTCTATTGGGAATCTATCAGAGACCTTGGTTCTGCCCCCACTCATCCCATTGTCACACATTGAACCTACAACGCAATATGTTAATGTTTGTAAACTCTAAAGGAATGGAGGTTGAACCTGTATGTATCAGAATTACCTTTGTTGTTATGTTTGTTGTTACTGCTATGGTTACATTTCTCAGACTTTTATCTTATACCCTTGGAACTCAATGACTGGACTTTCTAATATGGTTCCGGGATAAGGTGGAACTCTGATCCCAGGGTATCCATGTACATCTCTGCCTTTATCTTATTACAATAGTCATTGTTATGTTATAAACTCTGTAACTTTGTATATGGAAATGAATAAATACCAAGTATGAAAAAAAATAATAATATTGTTAACCCCCCCAGGAAGGCCCATCATATCAGGGATAGGCTCTATGACCTTTAACCTATCAAAATATGTGGATAGCTTTCTAAAAAATGATGTGGTAAATCTAAACACATATTTGAAAGATTCCACAAGTCTTCTCATGTTATTACAGGACATAAAATGGGAGGAGCACATGATAATAGCTACACGTGATGTAACCTCTTTATATACATCTATAAATCATAATTTTGGCATTGAGTCAGTGGAGTCTTTTCAATCAAAAGATATTGAATTACCCAAAGTACAAAAAGATTTTCTGCTACAGAGTATAAGATTTATATTAGAATACAACTACTTTTCATGTAATAATGAGTTCTATAATCAGCTAGAAGGAACAGCAATGGGCACAAGGTTTGCACCGAGTTAAGCTAACCTATTTATGGGCGATTGGAAATCAATATTTTTAAGTAACTCAGAACTCAGTGCAAACCTTGTGCTCTTCAGACGGTACATAGACAATATTATTATTATCTGGAGGGGAGAGGAGGAGTCCTTAATAGAATTCTTCAACTCTATGAATAGTAATGACAGGGTGATTACATTCACATATCAATATAGTCATGAACAGGTCACATTTTTAGATCTAGAGATAAAGGTTGAATCAAACTGTACCACACTTTAAAATAATTTTATACATGCATCAAGCTGTCATTTTCACAACTGTAAGGAGAATATCCCTGTAGCCCAAAGTTTGAGAATTCGCAAAAACTGTTCAAAAATTGAAGATTTTGAAAACCAAATTAACATTTTAGAAGGCAAATTTAAAGACAGGGGATACAAACAAGAGACCATAGATTCTGCAATTACTAGGGCAAAAAAAAAACTAAAGGAAAAGAACTTTTAAAATACAAGACAAATAATGCTGATAACCAATTTAGTGAATATGATGTGACCTTTATAAATTATTACAGTGAAGATCATATAAAAAAATACTTAAGAAACATTGGCATCTCATTTAGGAAAGCACAAAATCTGAAAACCATCTTGGCACCCAGTGAGTTTAAAAATAATAATAATAAATAAAGATCTTATGGGTAATAATGTGAAAGTTTTTTCCCCCTGTCATATATGTAGGGCATGCCGTTATAGTTCTAGACTTAAAACCATAAGTATTCCAGGAAAATCTATAGAATTTAAAATAGAGGATACTATCAGATGTACAAATAAAGGCATTATTTATATGCTTCAGTGCTCGTGCAAGCTTTTATATATATATATATATATATATATATATATATATATATATATATATATATATATATATATATATATATATATATATAGGAGAAACGACTCGTATGTTAAGATATAGGATAAGAGAGCACCTTTGCAATATTAAGAAAGGAAATCTAGACACCCAACTTTACAAACACTTCAGAGAAGTGCATAATAATAAACTGTCAGCTCTAAAATATTGGGAACTACATAAAGCGAAACATAACTGGAGAGGAGGTAACTTTGAACAAAATATTTTAAGAAAGGAAGCCAAATTCATATACAATTTCAACACAATACATCCACAAGGGCTAAATTCAGAATTAGATCTGTCCCCCTTTCTAGGATCCTGATAAACTACATCTTACAGCAAAATACTGCCCAGCCATTTTTACATTCCCTGTTATGTTCCAATACTAGAAAAATAATGACTTGAATCCAAAATTCTGCTCACCCCCCCTTTTTCCCTGTTATGTTCCAAAAACTAGGGAAACATATGTCCCCACTAATTTTACATATTTTTAGACTCCAGATATGTCCCTTATTTGTGTTTTTTATTTTCTTTCTTTATGTTTTTAATTTATATTTTATATATACAATTTATGCTTCCAGTATAGGGGAAATAGTTGTTATAATAAAGATAATCACTCACACACAATTAATTACACCTAAAAAAATGTTTTAAAATACCACTGTTTAAATATTTTTCCTTTAGAAAATGATAGTTGATATTTATATAGCTATAAGTTTTGATATTAATACTGTATATCAATATATGTAAAAACACATACAAACACATAACGAGATAGACAATATTCTATTCTACTATACATTTCACAGTATAGAGATCACTAAGTAGTATTGATAAGAAGATACACAAACTCTCCCTTTTTCCTTTTCTTCTCTCTTTCCTTTTTTTCTCCCTTCACAATGTTGTATTGTAGGTCATAATTATAGACTTCACTAAAGAATAATAATGATACACTAATTAATAAAATTCACAGAATACACGTTTACCTTCATAAATCATATATTGCCCTAGACCGGAGCATACCTAAAACAGTAATTCATATTTTTATTTCATATTTTTTTCAAAATTTGTATTCTATTATATATATATATATATATATATATATATATATATATATATATATATATATATATATATATATATATATATATATACTGTAGATGTAAACATTTATCTAGTAAGTGTGTAGAAGTAGGGTTTTTTATATAACAAATGAGTGATATAAATATATGCCATAAAAATTCACTTTATGTTCAAAACATCTATGGAAGTAACAAAGTAAAATCCCTTACACTTTTTTCCTAACGACGAACGAACCCGGTGAGACCTTGAAATCCAGGTGATTGGTAGAATATCCTCTAAGGCAAGTCTCATATCTACAAACCAGCGAATATAAACCTGGTACAGTGGGAAACACATTCGATGCAAGTGCTACATGGGAAGCTGGGATTATAGAAACCATGGAGGTCAGTAAATTAACCCACATAGTGGGTATCTTATTTTACACTCACCTGGGAGCACTAAGACGCTCATTGAGATCACTATAAAAAGTGAAAATAACTTTGAGCAAAAGGCAAGTTTGGAATATTTATTGTGAACAATATACCAACTACAATACTGTTATAATAAATTATTAGCACACTGGCAACAAAGTATGCCACCGAAAAAGAAATAAAGTATATTGGAATATATAGATACTAGTTAGTGAAGAATCACTTTGTAACTTTATAACTAATATTCTAAACTACACCAGCTCCATAAAGCGGATAGAAAACACCATTTTTCTATGTGTGACTGAATAGCAAATATTGTTTCAAGTCTACAAGCAGCAACGCATTAAGGCATATATTTATACTTAGATGGACAGTGTCTATCAGCCGTTTAGAATATAGGCACTCTTTTTGGGCCCTAACATTCGTGCAAACCTTTTTAATAATTAGATACATTTTTTTATACTTTTTAGAATATGCACTATTACAGCTGTAATTCAAAAGATTTTTTGTGTTGCAACACATTTTTATTATTTTTATTATGATTTGAATTCATATATATATATATACCTGTGTGATCCAATTTGGATAATTTTATATATGTTGCACAAGTAGCCTGCTTCTCCTTATAATATTGTTTAACCCCTTAATGACCACAGCACTTTTCCATTTTCTGTCCGTTTGGGACCAAGGCTATTTTTACATTTTTGCGGTGTTTGTGTTTAGCTGTAATTTTCCTCTTACTCATTTACTGTACCCACACATATTATATACCATTTTTCTCGCCACTAAATGGACTTTCTAAAGATACCATTATTTTCATCATATCTTATAATTTACTATAAAATTTTTTATAAAATATGAGGAAAAATGGAAAAAAACACACTTTTTCTAACTTTGACCCCCAAAATCTGTTACATATCTACAACCACCAAAAAACACCCATGCTAAATAGTTTCTAAATTTTGTCCTGAATTTAGAAATACCCAATGTTTACATGTTCTTTGCTTTTTTTGCAAGTTATAGGGCCATAAATACAAGTAGCACTTTGCTATTTCCAAACAACTTTTTTCCAAAATTAGCGCTAGTTACATTAGAACACTGATATCTTTCAGCAATCCCTGAATATCCCTTGACATGTATATATATTTTTTTTAGTAGACATCCCAAAGTATTGATCTAGGCCAATTTTGGTATATTTCATACCACCATTTCACCGCCAAATGCGATCAAATACAAAAAATCGTTCACTTTTTCACAAATTTTTTCACAAACTTTCGGTTTCTCACTGAAATTATTTACAAACAACTTGTGCAATTATGGCATAAATGGTTGTAAATTCTTCTCTGGGATCCCCTTTGTTCAGAAATAGCAGACATATATGGCTTTGGCGTTGCTTTTTGGTAATTAGAAGGCCGCTAAATGCCACTGCGCACCACAAGTGTATTATGCCCAGCAGTTAAGGGGTTAATTAGGGAGCTTTTAGGGAGCTTGAAGGGTTAATTTTAGCTTTAGTGTAGTGTAGTAGACAACACCAAGTATTGATCTAGGCACATTTTGGTATATTTCATGCCACCATTTCACCGCCAAATGCGATCAAATTGAAAAAAAAGTTACATTTTTCACAATTTTAGGTTTCTCACTGAAATAATTTACAAACAGCTTGTGCAATTATGGCACAAATGGTTGTAAATACTTGTCTGGGATCCCCTTTGTTCAGAAATAGCAGACATATATGACTTTGGCGTTGCTTTCTGGTAATTAGAAGGCCGCTAAATCCTGCTGCGCCTCACACGTGTATTATGGCTAGCAGTGAAGGGGTTAATTAGGGAGTTTGTAGGGAGCTTGCAGGGTTAATTTTAGCTTTAGTGTAGAGATCAGCCTCCCACCTGACACATCCCACCCCCTGATCCCTCCCAAACAGCTCCCTTCCCTCCCCCACCCCACAATTGTCCCCGCCATCTTAAGTACTGGCAGAAAGTCTGCCAGTACTAAAATAAAAGGGTTTTTTTAAAAAAAAAAAAAAAAAAAAATTTTTTTTTAGCATATTTACATATGCTACTGTGTAGGATCCCCCCTTAGCCCCCAACTTCCCTGATCCCCCCCAAAACCGCTCTCTAACCCTTCCCTCTGCCTCATTGGGGGCCATCTTGGGTACTGGCAGCTGTCTGCCAGTACCCAGTTTGCAAAAAAAAGTGCTTTTTTTTTGTTTGTTTGTTTTTTTTTCTGTAGTGTAGCTTCCCCCCCCACACAGACAAACCCCCACCACCTTGCTGATCATTTTTTTTTAAACGTTTTAGCCATTTTTAACATTTTTTAACATTTTTTATTATTTGATTTTCTGTAGCATAGCGGTTCCCACCCGCTCCCTCCCCGTGTACGCGCCCGCCCCCGCCCTCCCGTGCACGCGCGCACGCCCTCCCGTGCACATCAGCAGGGCCATCGATGGCCGCCACCCGCCTCCCGGTCCGGCTCCCACCCACCAACGCAGTGAGCCACCGATCTCCGGTGCAGAGAGGGCCACAGAGTGGCTCTCTCTGCACCGAATGGCTTAAAAAGGTTATTGCAGGATGCCTCCATATCGAGGCATCACTGCAATAACCGGAAAGCAGCTGGAAGCGAGCGGGATCGCTTCCAGCTGCTTTCCACACCGAGGACGTGCAGGGTACGTCCTCAGGCGTTAACTGCCTTTTTTTTGAGGACGTACCCTGCACGTCCTCGGTCGTTAAGGGGTTAATAAATTGTCTTTGATTTAAATACTATCTCCTTTTTTATTCCCATTCATTAGATGTTAGACCTTACACCTACCATTGACTTTAACACTAGTGCTACTCTTAGCGCCCCACTTATATTACACACCCGTTTGCTAACTCATAAATAACTCCACGGGAATGAGCACAATGGTATCTATATGGCACACCTGAACTAGCGCTGTCTAGCTTTAAAAAATTATCCCTAAAATCCCTATGTACCCCTAATCTGCTGCCCCTAACATCGCCGACCCCTACATAATATTTATTACCCCCTAATCTGCCCCCCCCAACATCGCCGCTACCTACCTACACTTATTAACCCCTAATCTGCTGACCGGACCTCACCGCTACTATAATAAATGTATTAACCCCTAATCTGCCTCACTCCCGACTCAAAAACCCTATAATAAATTTTATTAACCCCTAATCTGCCCTCCCTAACATCGCCAACACCTAACTTCAAGTATTAACAACTAATCTGCCGACCGGACCTCGCCACTACTCTAATAAATGTATTAACCCCTAAAGCTAAGTCTAACCCTAACACTAACACCCCCTAAGTTAAATATAATTTTTATCTAAAGAAATAAATTAACTCTTATTAAATAAATTATTCCTATTTAAAGCTAAATACTTACCTGTAAAATAAATCCTAATATAGCTACAATATAACGAATAATTATATTGTAGCTATTTTAGGATTAATATTTATTTTACAGGCGACTTTGTATTTATTTTAACTAGGTACAATAGCTATTAAATAGTTAATAACTATTTAATAGCTACCTAGTTAAAATAATTACAAAATTACCTGTAAAATAAATCCTAACCTAAGTTACAATTAAACCTTACACTACACTATCAATAAATTAATTAAATAAACTACCTACAATTATCTACAATTAAATCAACTAAACTAAATTACAAAAAAAAAACCCCACTAAATTACAAAACAAACAAACAATAAATTACAAAAAATAAAAAAAGATTACATGAATTTTAAACTAATTACACCTACTCTAAGCCCCCTAAAAATAACAAATCCCCCCAAAATAAAAAAATGCCCTACCCTATTCTAAAATAAAAATTAAACAGCTCTTTTACCTTACCAGCGTGGAGCGGGACCATCTTGAAGCAGCCGACGCGGATCCATCCTCTTCTTCCGGCGACTCCCGACGAATGAAGGTTCCTTTAAGTGACGTCATCCAAGATGGCGTCCCTCGAATTCTGATTGGCTGATAGGATTCTATCAGCCAATCGAAATTAAGGTAGGAAAAATCTGATTGGCTGATTGAATCAGCCAATCAGATTCAAGTTCAATCGGATTGGCTGATCCAATCAGCCAATCAGATTGAGCTTGCATTCTATTGGCTGTTCCGATTTATTTTACAGGTAAGTATTTAGCTTTAAATAGGAATAACTTATTTAATAAGAGATAATTTATTTTGTTAGATAAAAATTATATTTAACTTAGGGGGGTGTTAGGGTTAGGGTTAGACTTAGCTTTAGGGGTTAATACATTTATTAGAGTAGCGGCGAGGTCTGGTCGGCAGATTAGGGGTTAATACTTGAAGCTAGGTGTCGGCGATGTTAGGGAGGGCAGATTAGGGGTTAATAAAATTTATTATAGGGTTTTTGAGTCAGGAGTGAGGCGGATTAGGGGTTAATACATTTATTATAGTAGCGGTGAGGTCCGGTCGGCAGATTAGGGGTTTATAAGTGTATGTAGGTAGCGGCGACGTTGGGGGGGGGGCAGATTAGGGGGTAATAAATATAATATAGGGGTCGGCGGTGTTAGGGGCAGCAGATTAGGGGTACATAGAGATAACGTAGGTTGCAGCGGTGTACGGAGTGGCAGATTAGGGGTTAAAAATAATATGCAGGGGTCAGCGATAGCGGGGGCGGCAGATTAGGGGGTAATAAGTGTAAGGTTAGGGGTGTTTAGACTCGGGGTACATGTTAGGGTGTTTGGTCCAGACTTAGGAAGTGTTTCCCCATAGGAAACAATGGGGCTGCGTTAGGAGCTGAACGCTGCTTTTTTGCAGGTGTTAGGTTTTTTTCCAGCTCAAACTGCCCCATTGTTTCCTATGGGGAAATCGTGCACAAGCACGTTTTTGAAGCTGGCCGTGTCCGTAAGCAACGCTGGTATTGAGAGTTGAAGTACCGGTAAATATGCCTGTACGCTCCCTTTTTGGAGCCTAACGCAGCCCTTCAGAAAACTCTAAATACCAGCGTTGTTTAAAAGGTGTGGGGGGGAAAAAAACATGCGTAGCTAACGCACCCCTTCTAACGCAAAACTCTAAATCTAGGCGTAAGATAAGAGGTGGCATTCAAGGGCTTAGAAAGTAGCATATGAGCCTACTTAGGTTTAGCTTTAAACAAAGAATATCAATAGAACAAAGCAAATTTGATGATAAAAGTAAATAGGAAAGTTGTTTAAAATTTCATACCCTATCTGAACCATGAAAGTTAAATTTTTACTAAACCGTCCCTTTAACTTGAACTGGATTCACAGGATACACGTGCACTTTCAGACACAAGCACTAGCAACAAGAAGACATATTATATGAAGCTGTAATCACAAATTTAAGAGGCAGGTGCTGCTTTATTTGCCTCTCTGCCACATTAGAAATGGCAAGATCCATCAGCTGAGACTCTCTCGTTTGGGGTGATTGACATGCCCTGCTTTTGTGGAATTGGTTATGCGAAAGCAGGTGGTGGCATTGCACAAGAAAGCTCTTGTGCAATGTTAAATTTTGCCAAGTCACACGATTCTAGTGAATATTTGCATACATAGGTACACAGCACAACTTAGAAATTAAAGCTTTTAAAATGATTACTAAAATTATTAATTATTATTGTTTTTAGATGTCCGAATAAACCTTTGAAGTTTTCTCTATATGGCTTACTGAAGAATCTTGTTTTTTTGAGTGCTGAGTATCCTGTTGTCCTTGACAGAGGCAGTCTCCGTGCACCAATCCCATGACTCTTTCCCTCAGAACATGTCGACGCTAAAGACACGCCACAGGCAGGTGCCAGAGTCAGAGCGCTGAGGGTTTGAACTTTTACTCTACAATACAGGTAAAATACCATCTGGGTGGTGACCCTAGATTTAAGGTGTAAGGTCAATGAGGAAGAAGAGTATTTGTGCAGTGGGGTCACTGAATGTTATCTACCCTAGTAATTGCTATTACCATAGTTTGAATGTTATTCTAAAAATAGGAAGATGGTGGTTTAATTGGTTTTATTTGGACTAAAGTATTACAGATGGATAGATTTTTTGTGTTATTTTTTCGCATATCAGAACATCTATTTTGTGCTCACAGATCCTTATGTTTGTATTGCAGTACTGTGAGTCTTCTTTCTTTTAAAACTGCCATTCGCTATTTGCAGGTGAGTAAAACAATCACCTGCCCCTCCTACAGCTTAACTGAAAAGTACTTGTGATGCTGGATTGCTTTCTACTTTTTGCTTTGTTTTAACTCTGTTTTACATTTGTTTTGCTTGAAGGCAGAATTAAACAAAAATCATTTCATGATATGACTTGTTTTACAGTCTAAAGAGAAGCAGCTCATATTCTCTGGTATTATAAATGTAAACCAGCTGTGTATAGCGGGATATTATTGCATGTACATGTCCTGATTCCTGCTCATTGTTTTCTTGTATTTCATGTATTAAGGCTCCTGGCACATTTAAACTGCAAGAAACAGGCCGTTTAAGAGTAGTTTGCTATGAGTTGTGTACATTACTGTCAATTATCATTACAACTGCTTTGTTCAAATTACATCAATTAAAATGACACCCAAGGTCAAAAACAGAGGGGAATTTAACCCCTTTGCTGCTTGGAATTTCAGAGAAAAACTTGCCTAAAGTAGTGCATATTTTTTAGCATTTTTGTTATCACTCTGTTTAAACCGAAATAGAGCTTTTGTTTTTTTGATTTACCTATGAAAACTTTATATATTTTTAAAGTAGACAGCCCAAGGTATTGCTCTAGGTCCATTTTGGTATATTTGATGCTAATATTTGGCCACCAGATATTATCATAATATTTTTTTCTGTAGTGTAGTGGTTCCCCATACCTCCCCTCATTAATAAGGGTGCCACCCTTCCAGTTATTCTTTTACCTCCTGCTGGCACAAGAAGCTGATCGTTACAGATGATGACACACACAGTGCCACTGTCTGTAATTATCTGGCATCTGCCTTCATATGGTAATGGAGAATGATCATATAAAGACAGATGCCAGATCTTTACAAACGGTGACACACACACACACAGTGTCATTGTCTGTAACGATTTGACATCTGCCTTCATATGGTAATGGAGAATGACCATATAAAGACAGATGCCAGATCTTTACAAACGGTGACACACACACAGTGCCACTGTCTGTAATGATCTGGCATCTGCCTTCATATGGTAATGGAGAATGACCATATAAAGACAGATGCCAGATCTTTACAAACGGTGACACACACACACAGTGTCACTGTCTGTAACGATTTGGCATCTGCCTTTTTATGGTAACAAAACACAACCATATGAAGGCAGATGCCTGCAGCTCAGGAACAGCAGCTCTCAGCTGTCACTTTACAGCCAAAGCTGCAGTAGCTTCCTGAAGCTTTAACGTATATATAAATATTATGAGGTACAATGAGCTTTGTACCGCATGACGTATATATAAGTTGCATTGGGTCAAGGGGTTAATCCCAAATAAACATTTTTTGTTTTAAAAAAATAAATAAAAAAGATCCAGAGTTTCCATACTTTGTCTACAGGAAACACATATTACAGACACCCTTTGCATTTGCCTCACACACACACAAAGCTATTGGTGTAACCACCCACATCCAATACTCATTACCCTTTACACACCTAAGCACACACACCTAAGATACCCTTTAGCAGGTATGTACTTACACAAGCTCAATTCTATTAAAGCAAATTCATGATAGCCTCCATTGATGTATCATGTAGCAAACGAATATTGTGAGGAATTCTCTAAACTTTTCATTAAAGTTTAACAGGTCAAGCTAGTTTGTCTTTTAATAGAAAATATTTGTCTCTCCTGGAATTGTCAATATTTATTTATTTTGGATGGCATGCAATATTAAATAGAGAATCCAGTTTCTTTCTTTCTTTCTTTCTTTCTTTCTTTCTTTCTTTCTTTCTTTCTTTCGTTCTTTCTTTTTTTTTCTTTTTTTTTCTTTCTTTCTTTCTTTCTTTCTTCAGATAAATCACTAAATGCATTACATTAGCTGCATTAGAAACCATATAATGCAGCAGTCTTTAGATCTATGCGTCCCTCTGGCCACTTGAAATTTCGAGTTCACATAATGTGAGGTTTCAGGGCTCAGGAAGAGGCATATTATATAATTTCCTTACTTCTATTATGCTTAAAAGTAAGTAAACGGCCCCAGGGTACTTCTACAGAAAACAAACATAAGTCCCTTTCACAGAACAATGACAAGTAATAGTCAACAGCATGTACTCTATTACTAGTGAAAAGCTTATCACAAATTGTATTTAAAACATTCTGACTGATTTTAGCAGGGGGCCTTAGATGAGAACAACAGTAATATTTTACTGTTCCTATTTCTGCACTGTTTCTCTGAAAAGGGCCATTTTACTTTCATTCAAGCAGTTGTTGCATGTTTTGGGGATATACCTAACAACCTCTGGCAGTTGAAATCAATTTAGAACACACAATGGTAATCAATAGACTATTACAATACCATTAGAGGATGCATGCTGTTTTACCTTTAGACTTATGGAAGGATTTTCTGATTGTATTTACATTATAATAACACATTCCAGTTTAAAAATGACCTTGGGTTATTGTGATACTGCAACTTTAGAAAGCACCATAAATACATGGACCATTATATCTTAGACGGCAGACTCTAAGATCTGTATCTTATTTTCCTTTCATATATATATATATATATATATATATATATATATATATATATATATATATATATATATATATATATATATATATATATATAATCTATATAGTGTTATCTGGAAAATTGTCAGGAACAGTTTCAAAGGTTGTCTCACCACTCTCAACACATTCACTATGCTCACGTTCCATGGGACTATATTTATTTAAAAAATTATTACATAATAAAGTACATCATACATTAAAGAATTAAAGGAATATTAAACCATCAATTTTTATTTCATGATTCAGATAGAGCATGCCATTTTAAATAACTTTTTCTTAAAAGAGAGAGAGAACAAGAGACTAGAAAGAAAAAATTAACTGAATTGAATTGAATGGACTAGTTAGAATATTTTTGTATATATATATACTGTATACTGTATGAGAGAGAGAGAGAGAGAGAGAGAGAGAGGAGAGATTCAGATAGAATGTGCAATTTTAAACAAATTTTCAATTTACTTCTATTATTACTTCTATTTCTATTACTTCTGTTTTAAAATTCACTTTGATATCTTGGCATCCTTTGGAGAGAGAGAATTTCCTGACTTGAAATTTTGCTAATCCACTAAGAAATTGGACTAGTAAGACATTGTAATGTTTAATATTGACATTGAGTGGACTATAAACTTTTTTTATAGAGAAAGAATAATGTATGCATATTGTATAATGCAGAGAGTTAGAAGGACATAATGAAGCTTTTATTGTTCAGCTATAGCTATTTTTAGAGACTTTTCAGTTTACTTCTGTTATCAAATGTTCATTGTTCTTTTAGTATCCTTTGTTGAAAAGCATAAGTAGGTAGGCTCAATAGCAGCAATGCACAAATGGGAACTTCTGTAACTTGTTATCGGTGGCTACACACATATGCCTCTTTTCATTAGCTTGCACTGTGTGTATGAGACAAAAAAAAAATGATATCTATAAGTTGGTGTAAGTAGGTCATTAAATAGAAAATGAACACTCCCAAAAGGTATATACGGTGCTTCATGTGAGGATATAATCCTATCTACACTTCACAGATAGGTCCTTTATTTTAGAAAATGTATAGTTATAATTTAAATGTATATGAAAATTATGCACTTAAATAATTTAAAGGGACAGTAAAGCATGCTTTTTTTCTCTTTAATTTTTCAGAAAGAGCATGTAATTTTAAATGACTTTCCAATTTTCAACCACAATTCCGAAAAAGTTCGGACAGTATGGAAAATTCAAAAAAAAAAAACAATCAAAAAGAGTCTATATTATATTGAAAACACATTATTAACACATTAATTGATGTTTTACTTTGTGAATTTAATGTTTTTTTTTTTTTAAATATACACTCATTTCAAATCTGATGACTGCAACAAACTCCACTTGGGACAGTCAATTGTTTACAACTGTGTAACATCACCTTTTTTTTAATAACACTTATTAAGCATTTGAGCACAGAAGCCACAAGTTGGTTAAGTTTAACAAGCAGAATTTTCCCCATTCATCCATTATGCATGTCTTCACCTGCGCAACTGTACGGGGCCATCATTGCCTTATTTTGCACTTCATAATGCGCCACACATTCTCAATCAGAGATAGGTGAGGACTGCAGGCAAGCCATGCTAGCACCCACAGACTCTGCTTACGCAACCATGCGCTTGTAATCCGGGCAGAATGTGGTTTGGCGTTGATCTGCTGGAAAATGCAGGGATGTCCCTGGAAAAGCCGACGTCTGGATGGCAGCATATGTTGCTCCAAAATGTATACATATCTTTCTGCATTAATGGTGCCCTCACAGATGTGCAAGTTACCCATGCCATGGGCACTGACATACCCCCATACCATGACAGATTCTGGCTTTTGGACCTAACGCTGATAACAGCTTGGATGGTCCTTTTTCTCTTTTGCCCAGAGAACACGTCAGCTGTTTTTTCCCAAAAACTATTTGAAATGTTAACTCGTCGGTCCACAGAACATGATTCCACTGTGCTACTGCCAATCTCATATGAGACTGAGCTCAGAAAAGATGGTGGCCCTTCTAGACAGTGTTGATGTATGGCTTCTGCTTTGCATAGTAAAGCCTTAACTTGCATCTGTGGATGCAGCGGTGATTGGTGCTGACTGACAAAGGTTTACGAAAGTATTCCCAAGCCCATGTCAGGATATCCATTACAATCTCATGATGGTGTTTGAGACAGTGACGTCTGAGGGATTGGAGATCATGCGCATTCAGAGATGGTTTTTGGCCTTGCCCTTTACGCACCGAGATTTGACCGTAATCCTTGAATCTTTTAATTATATTGTGCACTGTAGAAGGTGAAATGCCCAAAATCCTACTGATTTGTCTTTGGGGACTGTTGTTCTCAAAGTGTTGGATTATTCGCTGAATCATCTGTTGGCAGATTGGCGAGCCTTGATCCATCCTTGCCCTTGAAGGACTAGGCCTTTATTGTAGGCTCCTTATATGCTATGATTACACGATTGCCTCACCTGTTTCACATCACCTTCTTATTTCAACTTGTCACATTGCAATTAGTCCTAAATTGCCCCTGTCCCAACTTTTTTGTAACATGTTGCTGTCATCGGATTTTAAATAAGTGTATATTTTCAAAAATACATTAAATTCACAAAGTAAAATATCAAATAATGTGTTAATAATATGTTTTAAATATAGTACAGGGTGAATTGAATTTTCAAATGACTCTTTTATTTTTTGCATTTTCCATATTGTCTCAACTTTTTTGGAATTGGGGTTGTATTTCTATTCTCTAATTTGCTTTGTTCTCTTGGTATCCACTGTTTTAAAGCATACCTAGGTAGGCTCAGGAAGAGCAATAGTCTGCTGGGAGTAATGTTGATTGGTGACTGAACATATATGCATCTTGTCATTGGCTCACTAGATGTATTCAGCTAGTTTCCAGTAATGCATTGTTGCTCCTTTAACATAGGATAACAAAAGAATGAAGCAATTTTTATAATAGAAGCAAACAGGAAAGTTGTTAAAAATTGTATGCTTTCTTTGAATTGTAAAAGAAAAATGTTGGGGAAAAAAATGTCTGCACAGTATTTCTTTCTATGCTGGTGAATTTTAGAGAACTGAACCCTCATAATGAAAGTGTGCCCACAGCATCAGATAGTGCCCAGCTAATATGAGATTTCTGTCTGTACAGGGGGAAGTAGTCTACACACATTGCTTTCATGTGATTGGTGGAGGACACATGTATGCTGTAAATTAGGGACTTATATTAATTAAAGATATAGTAAACAACTTGAGATTTTTGTATAAAATGTTATGCATAATGAAACGGCTGCAATATATATATATATATATAGTTTTGTTTTACTTATTGAAGACACAGCATAAATACACAACAGCCATAGGAGATGCTGCAAATGGAACATATAGACACATAGTTGCCAACAGTCCCTGATTTCCAGGGACAGTCCCTAGATTTTGTTGTATGTCCCTGGATTTTTTTGTCCCTGGAAATGTCCCTGAAAATCTTTTGCACAACATTTGTTGTTTGTATATATATATATATATATATATATATATATATAGATATATATATATATATATATATATATATATATATATATATACATACATACACATACATATATACAGATAGATAGATGATAAATAGATATAGTGTATTATTTAAACATAATTCATTCCTAATGGAATATAATTATTATTGAATGGGTTCACATATTATTTGTCTTTCTAATTTTGATGCTGTATTGTAAAAATAACCATATGCCCAGAATGTGTTCCAGAGACTGGGTAGGTGTAAGAGGTTGGTGCTGTAATCTGTATAATAAACTATGGATAAGTCTAAATTATACTATTACTTTCAAATGGGTGTGTTTTGATTGCAGAGCTGAGTGGGCGGAGCAGTTGAACAGTAGGTCGTCAATACTCTAGTAACCCGCTTGCTTGCTCTGCTGCAAAGTGTCCCTGGAATTTTTTTTTGAAATGTTGGCAACTATGTAGACATGACAAATACACTAAGTAATTTTGGTGGTAAAGTTAGTCTTTAGTGGGCTTAAAACAGTGCAGATATATATTTTGCAGGCTGTCCGCGGGCATTCTTTCAGTTCAAAAGTTATGACTGCTGTAGTTGTTTTCCATTAGTTAGAGGTAGGATCCACCATGGTAATGGAAACATTTGTCCAATGAGAATTGTGGATCTTATATTGTGTCTTCTTTTTCTTGCATAAATAAATGCTTAAACAGCAGAGAAAATATATAGCAAGCAACAACTCTAACATAAAAACTTAACAAATAGGGGGGCGGAGCTAGCCAGCCTAGGAGATGGCCGCGGCGTGAATTAGCTCCTGTCACCAAACTGGCTAAGAACCAAGAAAAAAAGTATTTAACACCACAGTCGGAGTAAGATCGAGGGGGGCAATACATCAGGAGACCAAAGGCTGTGTCCCGGTAACTCCGGGAGTGAGACAGACTTCGCGATCAGCGGATGCACCGCAAGACTTACACGGCAGAGTCGGACACAAGCTCCCACTAGCCGGACCTAAAGACCAGCTGTTCCGATGTGATTTGGACTCTGCAGGGGTACAACAGATGAGGTGAGAGGCTAGAGGGCTAGGAGGTGTTGGATCCTCTTAAAGTATAACACCACTCACTCTGCAGTGTAACGGCCGCCACGTGGCTATAAGGAGGTGAAAAATATAACACCCATTGCTTGAAAATGAGACACCTCAAAATAATTATACAACACGAATCCTTGGCCTGTCATTAGATCCAAAAGTGTGGGCACCAAGGGGGTTAAGTGCACAATTATAACAAGCTCTGAGGAAAATATTCAACATGCATACGGCCCTGCTTAGGCCTCCTTTCTTCACTACATGCTCATGCATTTAATAAGACACTAGAACATAACTCCCCCTGATGATCAAACTCAGGATTTAATACCCTACAAAGTGACTGTCTGAAATATAACATTTGCTGCCGATATTAAAAGCCCCACATCACAGTCATTTCTCACGCAGATAAGCATCTACAATTTTTGCTGCCTGTGTTGTCTGCCTGCCTGCTCTTCTAATATGTCTCCAAAAAAGCACTCAAAAAAAGGCAATGGCGCGAAGCCTTAAAGCAACAAAACACCCTCTGTAAATGATTTCTTTAAAACTATTGAACCTAAATTGTCAGTAAATGCAGTTGCGGAGGACCAGGATTTTGCAGGAGCATCTTCCTCATCTGAATCTGATACAGACACCATAACAGACGCCATTACTGTACCTAAAGCCTTTTTTGAATCTATACCATCTAAGAAAGACTTTTCCAACTTAATCTCACAAGTTAGAGATTGCATTAAAGAAGAGATCAGTGATTTAAAAAAAGAAATTCTAGACATAGGGCATAGGGTGGAAGCTATTGAAAACACTCAGGACTCTCAAGCCTCAGCAATCACAGATCTGCATACTATCATCAGGGGACAAAGCTCCACAATTCAAGAGTTAGAAGATAGAGTTGATGATGCAGAAAATAGGTCCAGAAGACACAATATAAGGATTAGGGGAATCCCAGAGACTATTTCTCAACCAGATTTGGATCAATATCTGCAGGATCTGTACAACTTTCTCAAAAAATCTGAATTACCACTTAAAATTGAAATTGATAGAGCCCACAGAGCCCTACGGCCGAAGCCGGCAGATACTCAGCCCCCAAGAGATGTAATAGCACGCATCACAAACTACCAAACCAAAGAGGAAATAATGAAGCTTGCTAGAGAGCAACAGCCCATCAAATTTGAGAATGTGGATCTTCAAATATTCACGGATCTTTCACAAAGAACCCTAACCAAAAGATGGGATCTTAAACCCCTAACCTCATCACTAAGAAAACAGAATATCCCCTATAGATGGGGTTTCCCATTTCAATTAATCATTGTTCATAAGGGTCGACGCCTCATCTGCTTATCTCAAAGAGACATCCCTAATATCTGCAAGGAACTGGATATTACACCGCCAGACATGTCTGGAAATCACTTGACCTCCAAAGATCAGACGGCGAGCTTGGATAACATTCCTTTACCACAGAGGAAAGAATGGCAACAAGCATCACAGAGGAAGACAAGAAGAAATACCGGGGTCAACCCCATTACCATCCCTGGTCTTGGATGATGACATGTCATTGGACACATCAATTTTTCTAATAGAGCTCTAGCTCTGACTTATCCTCTTGTTCTACTTTCACTTGTCACGGGGGATCTGTTGATGGACTTGTGGTGAAGTATTTACATTCCTGTTAGTAGCTAATTAACCAATTTTTTCAGGTAAAAATGCTAGGCTAACCTGAGGCCTTGTTAGTCTAGAAAATAGTTATAGTTATTTTTTGTATAGTTCTAATTACAGGTTGATTCTTAGGTTAACATTTATGTCCAACAACTGACTGTTAACTTACTCTTAGCCAGTTAGGATAAATTCCTACTTTCCAAATATTTTGTGTTTTGGAAAGTCATGTACCTCTCCTTCCGAGAGGAATGTTAAATGTTATGTGTTTGTTTTGTATTTGTATGTTTCTGTGTTTTGCTTGTTCATGTGTAATTACAGGACCTATTACCCAGGACCCGCCTCGAGGAGGTATAGATACTCACACAGATTTAGGAGGGGAGGATATCTAACTCATGGCTAGTGGAATTTCACCACATCCTCAGGTACTGAACATCATCACACAAAATACTAAAGGTTTGAATTGCCCCAAAAAGCGCAGGCTAGCCCTTTTAGATTTACATAGGAAGGGCGGACAGATACTCATGCTTCAAGAGACACATTTTAAATCCAAACATACCCCTAACTTCCTCTCTTCACACTACCCTCAGCATTTCCATAGCACCCACCCCACAAAAAAAATTAATGGAGTGTGTATATTAATACATAAAACTATACCATTCACCAAAACCCATATTGAAAAGGACAAGGAGGGAAGATTTATATGCCTCTCAGGCATTTTATACGGTAAACCCGTAACCTTCGTGAACTTTTATGCCCCAAATAGGAACCAACACAGGTTCATGGCGACAACTACTGACAGTATCCTGGAGCACTCCAGAGGCCCATTGGTGACTGCTGGAGATTTGAATGTCCCTCTAAATCCCGTTCTAGATTGCACAAACCCTGACACTAGAGTTAAAATTCCAGATCTAGAATCTATTTGGCAAAACTTGAAGCTACTGGGACTCCATGATACATGGAGGTACTTTAACCAACAAAAGAAAGACTTCACCTTTTTCTCTAATCCCCAGAAAAGCTACTCCAGATTAGATTATATCTTCGTAGACCATCTAGCGCTCTCTTTCATAAAAGAAGCAAAAATAATACACTCCACTTGGTCAGACCACTCTTTGGTTTGTTGCTAGGTTAGCGTGGCCCTCAGCTCCCCTCGAGCTTATCAGTGGAGACTAGATGAGTCCTTACTTAAGGGGAAAAAACAGATCAGCGATTTGTCTCAGATAATCAAATCATACTTCACAATAAACAATACCCCAGATATCCAACCACAAAATTCTCTGGGAAGCACACAAATGCACCATCAGGGGAGAATTTCATAAACTGAAGGCTCAATTAATAAGACAGAACAGAGAAGCACATACAAAACTAGCTAAAGAGATATCAGAACTAGACCTCTACACAAAAAATCCCCAGGGGATTCCCAAATTCTTGAAAATTTGAAGACTAAAAGAAATCAATTCAACACTGCCTTACACATATCCACACCCAACAACAGATACTATCCCTCAACCAAACATTCTACCGAGAAGGCAATAAATCAGGGAGGTGGTTAGCTAGGGCTCTTAAAAAACAGCAGCAAGCTACATATATTCATTCTATCAAAAATACAGCGGGCAAAAACAAAGAAGACACCATGTCCATAGCATCTGAATTTAAGACATTTTATCATAGGCTATACAACTTATTCCCTAACAGAGATGCTCACTCTCACTCTTTCAAATGCCGCCAGTACCTAGACCAGGTCAGTCTGCCACAGATTAACCCAGAACAGAAGGTAGCCCTGACTCAACCCATCTCTATTAAAGAGGTACTAGACGTTATAAAGTTATTAAAACTTAATAAAGCTCCAGGACCAGATGGCTTTACGGGCCTTTATTATAAAACTTTCGCGAAGATTTTGGCACCTCATCTAGTTAACCTCTTTAATTCAATATCAGCATCCTCTCCCTTCCCAGACTCCATGCTTCAGGCCAATATTACGGTCCTCGAAAAACCAGGGAAAACCCCAGATAAACCGGCCAACTTCCGCCCAATATCTCTCCTTAATATTGACTTAAAGGTCTACGCCAAAATCTTAGCCACCCGTATAAACAGACTCCTTCCCACAACTAATACATCACGACCAGGCGAGGCTTTGTGCCTAACAGGGAAGCCAAGGACAACTACTGTCAAAGTTCTTAACCTAATTGAATACGTGGCCAAAACAAAATCCCCCATCCATATTCCTCTCGACTGACGCCGAAAAAGGCATTTGACAGGCTTGACTGGACATACCCTCGACTGGACATTAAGAGTTTTGGCTTTCCTATCCCCTTTATACAGAAAATCCTAGCACCTATATTCTAACCCCACGGCCAAGGTAAAAGTAAATGGCACTCTGTCGGATTCATTCGAAATTAGAAATGGGTCTAGACAGGGCTGCCCTCTTTCCCCTCTGCTATTTATTTTATCAATAGAACCACTAGCCATAAAGCTTAGGGCAAATCCTAATATACAAGGTATTGACATAGGAGCAAGATCGCACAAGCTAGCAATCTTTGCAGACGACCTGCTTTTAACTCTGTCAGACCCAACAAACTCCATCCTCCACACAATGCAGGAGATATCCTCATTTGGTGAGGTCTCCAATTTCTTAGTTAATTTGTCGAAATCAGAACTCCTTCCGGTGAATGTTCCTCCTCAAACCCTTGAATCCATTAGGTCTAGCTGTCCTCTGAAAGTTCAACTAAAATGCCTAAAATACCTGGGTATATTTCTCGCCCCTGACTTACAACAAACACGTCTACTCAACTATAGGGGGCTGATCAATGAGTTTTCATCATTGACGTCCTCCTGGTCTCTAAAGAACATTTCCTGGCTGGGTCGTATTCAAGCCACAAAAATGGTTCTTTTACCCAAAGCCTTATATATTTTACAAACGGTTCCCATACATAACATATCAAAAGACATAGATATTCTGCAGAAAATCATTAACAATTATGTGTGGGTACAAAAGACTCCTCGTATCAATAAAAGCACAATTTTCAGGTTTTCAGATAGAGGGGGGCCTTGGAATCCCACACCTTCACTCGTACAAACTAGCAGTTTCCCTTCAGAGAGTTGTAGGTTGGTGTAGTTTTAATGAAACAAAATCCAAAAGTTGGATACAATTAGAAAACTCCCTGGCAGAGGTAGAGAATTTGGGTAGTTGCTGCTGGGACATTCCCTCTTTAAATCAATCGAGTATCTCCAAACTATCCATCACAAATGAAACTTGGAAGGACTGACTGCACATACTCAAACTTATAAAAAACATCTCTACCAGATTTTCTCCCCTCACGAAAACTACTACTAAATACAGACTTTCCTCCAGGCTTAACTGAACAATACCCATATTGATAACGCTCTGTCTCTAGAATCCCCATTTACATGATCACAGATAAAGGCAAGTTAAAAACTAAACAACAACTCAATGACATGGGAATATCATTTTTTTCTTCCTGGTATCGTTATCATCAAACCAGACCTTTTATTTATGACAGGAAAGCTCTGAGGTCTATATCTACTTTATATACAATAGTTATAACTAGTAGGTTTCCCAACCTTCCCACCTACAACAAAAAAGCTGGGACAAGGAAATGGACATTAGTACATCACCAAAAGTCTGGTACCGTAGATTTAGTAGCCTATCAAGATCAGCACATTCTTCCAAAGCCAAAGAAACTAATATCAAAATATTTATGAGATGGTATTTAACACCAGCAAAAATAAATCACATATTTAAAAAAAGCTCTAACATTTGTTGGAGATGTGGGGACTAGATTGGCAACATGAGTCACATCTGGTGGAATTGTGAGCCTATAAATGAATTCTGGGGAAAAATTTTCGAGGAAATTAACACAGTACTACATACACATTTAATCCCTAGCCTAGAACTAATTTTCTTATCTGAAGCCCCCCAAATCCCATGTAAGATTAGAAAACAATTATTCCTAATAATGATAAATGTGGCTAAACAAATGGTACCTAGGAACTGGAAGACTTCTAGAATTCCAGACATTAAAGAGTGGGCTTTGTTGGTGGATGCAGACCTTTTACTTGAAAGATTTTATTACCTTAAAGGTGGAAAGTTGGATTTATATGAGGACATATCATTCTTGTGGGATTCATATAAATATAGATTAAGAAATAACTAGTAACATTCTCCAATTTTCTGGAAAGAGAGGGAAACATTTCTTGTTTAAGTAAATGCAGAAAGAGCTAGAGGAGGGGGTTCTGGGTGATCATGAATATGATCTTGGTCCATAACTTGGTCCTTTTTCTTTGTTCGTATATGCCTATGTTACATGTGATAAAGTGTTGTTGCTTTCCTAAATCCAATTCCAGAAATTTCAGCTGAAGTTAAATGCTGTATAATAATTCACTTTTATTCTGGTCCTGTATTCACAAATGTTTATGATGTCTTGTTTGTTTGAAATTGAAAATAAATAAAAACATATTAAAAAAAAAAAAAAAAAAAAAAAAAAAAATTAAAAATTATCATTCTCAAGAAAAGAAAAAAAAAAAAAAAACTTAACAAATAAGACCAATTGGAGATAGATCATGGCTTTTTTTGTCACTATGTAAGTGAGCAAAAAAAAAGAATCACACTGGAAATTACCTTTTAGAGAGAAAAAATAAATTAATATTAATTTCCCCCCTTTTCATGTAATTTAGATCTGAACATTTAGTAATTTCTAATTCTCAGAAATGTATATGCCACCACTGAGATCTCAAGCCGAATTCTGCTACATATATTTCCCTAATTGGCTTTATCAAATAATAACTGAAACAAAATGCATTTTATACTAACTTTATTACAGTGGCTAGCCTTATTGTCAGTGGACTTAATCCCAGATTGGCCTCTCCAAATAAGGCAAATGGTGGGTGGAGTTTGTGATTGTTTATTGTTTTAAAAATATTAAGAGTTGGTTTGGAATTACATTTCCCATGATGCTCAACCAGACTACAGAGTGCCTAAGCATCATGAGAAATCTAGTTCCAAAACATCTGTGGTGCCAAGGTTAGCCATCACTATTCTAGAGCAACTCAACAGAAATGTCTTGAATTCTGTGAATTCCAAAGGATACCATTTAAATATTATATTGTCTCTTAAAAGGCCGGTCTTGATTAAATTTTAATCCTTATTATCGGACCGTCGAATATCTTATCTTGGCTAAAATTATTTACCAAATATTATCTTTTTGAATTTGCTCCTCACACTCACCTAGATTACAAGTTTTGAGCGCTATAGGGAAAGTAAAGAACGCATCAAAAGTTGCGTTATTTAACCCCCTATAGCACTGCCATTACAAGTTTAAAAAAACTGGATTGCGCGGGTGATATGGAGATTTTGAGCTCCATACCACACCAAAAACAAGCAGTGTTTTAACGTGCTCGTGCACGCTTTCCCCATAGACATCAATGGGGAGAGCCGGCAAAGAAAAAGTCTAACACCTGCGATCGCGGAAACAAAAGCTTCGTAACGCAGCCCCATTGATGTTTATGGGGAAAAATAAAATACAGTTTAAACCTAACACCCTAACATAAACCCCACGTCTAAACACCCCTAATCTGCTGCCCCTGACATCGCCGACGCCTACCTACAGTTATTAACCCCTAATCTGCCGCTCCCGATATTGCCTCCAACTAAATAAAATTATTAACCCCTAATGTGCCGCTCCCGATATTGCTGCCACTATACTAAAGTTATTAACCCCTATTCCGCCGCACCCCAACATCGCTGCAACTATATTAAAGTTATTAACCCCTATTCCGCTGCTCCCCAACATCGCAGCAACTAAATAAAGTTATTAACCCCTAAACCTCTTGCCTCCCACATCACTACCACTAAATAAACCTATTAACCCCTAAACCGCCGGCCCCCCACTGTCAGGGTGCCGGGAATCAAACTGAGATGAGAAGTGCAAAAATAATCACACCTTTATTAATAGCAAAAAATAATAAAAAGTCCACAAGTCAAATAACTAGCCAGGAGTCAAAACCAGAGCTGGTAGTCAGACGAGCCGAGTCAGGAGCCAAAGCGACTAGTCAGACGAGCTAAGTCAGGAGCCAAAGCGAGTAGTCAGACGAGCCGGAATCAGGGACAAGGAGAACAGCACAGCTGAGCTGAGTCAGGAATAAGCCAGGGATAAGGAACCAGGAGGGACGTCAGACAGCCAGGTAATACACAGGAACTGGAACTCTTACAAACAGGTCTGAGACAACACAAGGACAAAGCATACTAAACAGAGGCCCTTTAAATAATAAGTGATGACATCACAATTCTGAGACTGCAACCAGTCTCACATGGATGATGTACACCAGTCTGGCCATAAAAGGCATGCAGGAAATGAGCAGCATCACACACTATGCACCAGAGTCAGCAAGAGAGGCGAGTAAAATGGCTGCCAGCAGCACATGGCAAACAAAGCAGGGAAAAAACCCTGACAGCATCGTAACTGCATTTTGAGGAGCCCAAACATCCTCTCCACTACAGCCCTAGTCCGCTTGTGCACCCGATTATAGCGCACCTGGGCGTCGTCAGCATTAGCCAATAGGATTTTTTCAACCTTAATTCCGATTGGCTGATAGAATTCTATCAGCCAATCGGAATCTAAGGGACGCCATCTTGGATGATGTCACTTAAAGGAACCTTCATTCGTCGGGAGTTGTCGTAAGAAGAGGATGCTCCGCCCCAGATGTCTTGAAGATGGACCCGCTCCACGCCGGATGGATGAAGATAGAAGATGCCGTCTGGATGAAGACTTCTGCCTGTCTGGAGGACCACTTCTCCCTACTTGGATGAAGACTTCTCTGGCATTGGTTAGGATGGATGTCCGGGGGTTAGTGTTAGGTTTCTTAAGGGTTTTATTGGGTGGGTTTTAGTTTTAGATTAGGGTTTGGTCAGCAATAGAGCTAAATGCCCTTTTAAGGGCAATGCCCATCCAAATGCCCTTTTCAGGGCAATGGGAAGCTTAGTTTTTTTAGTTAGGTTTTTATTTGGGGGGTTGGTTGTGTGGGTCGTGGGTTTTACTGTTGGGGTGTGTTTTTGTTTTTTTACAGTTAAAAGAGTTGATTTCTTTGGGGCAATGCCCCACAAAAGGCCCTTTTAAGGTTTATTGGTAGTTTAGTTTAGGCTAGGGGTTTTATTTATTTTAGGGGGGCTTTTTATTTTGATAGGGCTATTAGATTAGGTGTAATTAGTTTAAATATCTTGTAATTTGTTTTTATTTTGTGTAATTTAGTGTTTGTTTTTGTAATTTAGGTAATTGCATTTAATTTAGTTAATTGTATTTAATTTAGGAAATGCATTTAATTGTAGTGTAAGGTTAGGTGTTAGTGTAAGACAAGTTTACAGGTAAATTTGTATTTATTTTAGCTAGGTAGTTAGTAAATAGTTAATAACTATTTACTAGCTATTCTACCTAGTTAAAATAAATACAAACTTGCGTGTAAAATAAAAATAAACCCTAAGCTAGATACAATGTAACTATTAGTTATATTGTAGCTAGTTTAGAGTTTATTTTACAGGTAAGTAGTTTTAAATAGGAATTATTTAGTTATTAATAGTAGGTTTTCTTTAGATTTATTTTAATTATATTTAAGGTTAGTGGGTGTTAGGGTAGGGTTAAACTTAGGTTTAGGGGTTAATAACTTTAGTATAGTGGCGGTGATGTTAGGGGCGGCAGATTAAGGATTAATAATATTTATCTAATGTTTGTGATGCGGGAGTGCGGCGGTTTAGGGGTTAATATGTTTATTATAGTGGCAGCGATGTCCGGAGCGGCATATTAGGGGTTAATAAGTATAATGTAGGTGTCGGCGATGTCGGAGCGGTAGATTAGGGGTATAATAAGTGTAAAGATTAGGGGTGTTTAGACTCGGGGTTCATGTTAGGGTGTTAGGTATAAACATAAATTTTGTTTTCCCATAGGAATCAATAGGGCTGCGTTACTGAGCTTTTACACTGCTTTTTTGCAGGAGTTAAGATTTTTTTTTAGCCGGCTCTCCCATTGATGTCTATGGGGAAATCGTGCACAAGCACGTATAACCAGCTCACCGCTGACTTAAGCATCGCTGGTATCGGAGTGCGGTATGGAGCACAATTTTGCTCTACGCTAACTTCTTGTCTTTTTTTTTTTTTTTTTTTTTAGTATTAATCCTTTATTCGAATACATAGAAAGAAGCATAAATCACTCCTCATGCAAGAGGCTTTCGGCTTTCACCTTCATCATAGCACTTAATTTCAAGAAGACCTGAACTCAAAACTCTGCTCTCTGCTCCACTGGTTGCACCCAGACAGTACTGCTGAGGTATACTGTTTATAGTAAGACTTACATATTGTAGATGGGCATCTGAATTTGTTTAGTAGCTTACATTAAGTGCAACTAGTACCTTTTAGATTTTAAATGTGTGCCAGATAGACTAGGCTATGATTACGGCTTCCGCTAAAACACGTAAGCCAATCTGACACACAGCATCCTTTTGCTCCTCCACGGACTCAGTAATTTTTTTTTTTTTTAAATATATTTTTATTGAGGAAGAAGAAAAACAAAAATGAAAGCACTACATTGTTGCTGCATAAACAGCCAGTATGAAACAGTAATAAAAATACAAATGGTCATTAGAGTTACAGCAGTGTAAGATGTTCAAAGTACAGTAGTGCACATATACCAAGATATAGCTAAATCAGCCTCAGTTTTTCTTAACTTTGACAAATAATTTTAACCATCCATAGAGCTAAAGAAAACATACAAGATATAATATACGGTGTAGGATGTAATGAGTACTGTATAATATAGTAGAATAAAATATAAACTCCCCTAGCTATGAGTGGGATCTATAGTATAGCCATCAAACTGGCAAGTGGAGGCACGTACAGGCTTTGCTCAATTCTCTGTGGTCTTAAAGGAGGCCCCGAAAAATGAGTGAAAAATGAAGACTTAGATGGTAGGGACTGACGATCAGACCTGCTAATCCGAGTAGAGAGGATGGATCCTAGAATATGGCGTTGTGTAAGAGAGAGTAGGTGCTAGGGGAGTAGTAAAAGTTGCGGTATAGGCAAGAAAGAGCGCATATTTAGTTCTCCTATTGCTAGGAGACCCATTACTTGGGGGGGGGGGGGAGGGAGGTTGTAAATTAGTCGTGGTAATTTGTAGGGATAAGAAAAAGCATGAACTAACTTTGTAACTAGGGTATAGTAAGACTTACTTGGGATTGAATTTATTGAAGTGGCATACACTTGAAGAGGGAGAGATATAGAGCTAGTGTTGTAGGGCTGAGGGAAAACAACTCCTATAGGTCCTATTCAAACAAAAGACCCTGGTGGATTTGTTGTGCTATATCTGTGTGCAGTTGAATAAAATCACAATATGTATAAACTCGGGAAATAATATAGGGCTATAGTTTCCTTACAACAGGGTAATATTGCCGCAATATGAAAAAACTTTGGTATTCATCTCCATGACAACCAAATTTTTAGTGTCTATTTTAAAACAAGAGATACTGGTGGATCAGTTATGTCATGTCTGAGTGCAGATTGATAAAATCAAAATATGTGAAGCTTCAAGATGCAATCTAGGGCTAAAGCTCCCTCAAAACATGGTAGTGTAGTCTCAGTGTAAATTTATGAGACCTGTTGTCAGGGCACGGGCCCTATACCCCGCAACAGGAGCCTGTTCTAAACAGTAAGAGAGTGTTAGCACGAGGGGTAGCACTTAGAACACCTAGCCGAATAGCCACTCTCTGATCCAGCCACAACTCCTATAGTTGTGTTTATAGCGATAGATTAGGAGTTAAGAGTCCTAAGTATACATAAATAAAATAAAGTATAGGAGAACATAATATGGATCTATACGCTCTGTGATATAGTTAACTTCATAACCAAAGCAAGAAATTCTGCATGAGACTAGCACTCCAAAGCCCCTACATAGTACCTTAATAATGCGTTAGGCAAAGGGTAGCATTAATATAGTAAAGGTGTGTATAGGTTGGTCTAATTAGAACTAACAGCATAGGTGGTGTGAAAGTATGTTCGGCAAATATTCAGTGGAGAGAGCCTACACAGGAATAATGTCACTGTATTGGAGACTATGTAGATCTCAATAGTTAATCATCCATCTGTGTGATGTTCCATACAAACACAATAAATGGCCCAATTACGTAGAGGAGTAGTACATTGATATAGGTACGCAGGCTATAGGAAGCGGGTATTTGAATAAGACCTCTGCAGTGCAACACCCACTCAACCATGGAAGGCTGCATTTATTTATTTATTTACATGATAGAGGGCCCTGCAGTTTGTAATAGCCCATGGTCACAATCTAGTTATTAGTTATGTCCAACAAATAATAAAATCTGAGGACTCTCCCACGACTTGTTAACACAAGAATCTCGATTCGTTTAATACAAGTAGCCTTAGTAAAAAATCGCATATAGAGGCACACCCCCCAGCCGCTGGCAGTGCACCCCCAATCATGAAATACAGCAATACATCTAGTGACTGTAATATATGCTTCAATCTATATAGCCCTATTCTCTGGGAGTATATTAAACTATATGTTTGCTAGAAGGGCAGCAGCAACTTTTTTCACAGGTAAGAAAACTGTATGTGTATTTGTATATGTAAATCTAGAGCTCATGAACTCTGTTATATCCCAACTAAAGCATCAGTGAAAGCATTAGTAGTTGGTTGCAATACAAATATAAGAAATGGTAGTGTAGTATGTGTCTGCAACGAAAAACTCAACCTAAGTGTGTTAGATCAGATCAATGACCGTCATTAGTACCTAGGTCAATAATAATAAATGCAGAAAACACTCACCTGTAATTGAATATATACATAGGTAATACACATAGTAAAACATTCAGCTAAGGCATAATGATAATACGTAGTGTCCAATACCTAACATTAGCCAGCTGTAGAGACCAGTGAACTATAACTATAAAGTCTTCTAAGAGAAACTGTAATAAGAGAGTTCAATGAAGCAGCGGCACAAGATTTCTCTGGTTATTAGGCATTATCCAACGCCCACTCGCCAGGTTTGATAGCGTCCCATATTTTGCTTAAAGTTGAAAAGAAATGAGCTAATCAGCCAAAGCGGGGCTCCAGACCTATGAAAGTCCTGTGACACAGGAACGATCCTTGCTACAGGATCTGTAGAACCGTGGTATAGGGCTGAATGAACTTGCCTACTTGACTGAAAGTGGGCCCCTGTAGCAAGCGCCCCTGTGCTTAAGTCTCTCCTTTGATTGTGTGCGAAGTGGGACATAGCCACAGTTCTGGCAAGCACTTCACTAGGCTTCAGCACCTTATCTGTTGAAGTCGGCCTCTTAAGAGAAGCCAAGCTTGAGACTGGCAAATACTCCCGCGTGGTTTCAGATTCTCCTGTCGGCTTGTCGATACCTGTAGGGGCGGCAAGCGGCAAAGACAGGGGCCCCATCGCCCTGTCAACTCCGCTGTGTACTCCGATGGAGTTGGATCCCAGGGGTGCAAAAGCTGCCTGGATAGTGTCTAAAAAAGCTAGTCGGTGCTCCCATAATAATGAGTCAAGCACTTCCAATATGGTCCAAAGATAGTATGTGATACAATCACTAGAGGGCGCTATTAATGAAGTGCAAAATAGGATGTACCTAAACTTGAAATACTTATTACAAAATGTAATGATAAATGAGTACCAAGTGTTCAAATATATAACCCAAGATAAATATATGGATTAATTAATCCTGTTGAGCAATAACTAATGCTATATTAATTAAACATATCTGAATATATGTGTTGATACGATGAAATATCCCTAAAGATATTATATCATAGTAAAGCTGCACCTCTCGACACAAAAATCATAAGCGCAAAGTGTATCAATCTAAACAAGAAACATATGTGTATAAACACAAACAGAGGGCGCTAGTGTGTCTAATGACAACCGTGAAAAAAATAATAAAAATAAATAAATAATTATAACCAATATTAAGAACTAAGTGCTATTACAAGGTTAAAAAGAAAATAATAATAATAATGGATAGTGGCCCCTCATTAATAAATTTGCAAAGTGAGATAGTTCATATTGTCACAAATAATCAATCAATAGGGTCAACAGGAGTCCAAAACAAATTCGAACAGGTAAGTTCGGTTTCCCAATGGCCGCAATGATAATCCTCTCTTCCGATGTGAATCGAATGATCTGTAGAGATTAAAAATAGAAAGGAACGACCATTGTGTGTATCAACAGCTCAAAGACCTCACACATGCAGTACACTCTAATCCAGGGTACTCACACTTTGGCTGAGCACACCAGTGTGCTTGTGGACACAATCTGGTTATCTGAGCCAACCAGCTTGCTCTCTCCCAGGCAGCGTTCTCCTCGAAGCACCAAACACCAGCACACTTCTTAGAACTTCACAGCAGTATGGTAATGAGCACCTAGCTTTGTAAGGAATGGCGGACAATGATTTAAAAATAATGAATTTCTTTAATCATTGATGAGACACAAATTCCTTCATACACAAGCAGGTGGATAGTGTACATAGGTTAAAAATTGCTACGCGTTTCTCAGCTCTATCGGCTGTTTCTTCAGGCATAATACAATACACATTTAAAACCGGCTTTATAAAGGTGTGTGTTTAATCAGACCAATGAGATCCTGTCTCAAATGTATCCACATATATACTTCCAATATGGTCATGGGGTTCGCCATTGTTTCTCCATGCAAAGTAGATGCTGACAGATTTGTTGGGGCTGAGGGTTGCCGCTGTAGTCGCTAAGCCAAATATTTTAGCCTTTTAAGGATTGAACAAGGTAGCAGCAGACCCGAGTCGTCAAACCTCTGGGAAATCTCGGCATCATATACACACCAATTATGTTCCAATGGCGGCTCTCAAACCACGCTGTAGTTTACCCTGTAGTTGTCTTGGCAAGCAAAAGCAAAGGGTTCCCAAACATATTTCCGCAGCCACAGGGTGCTAATTCTATAGATGGTGCTTATGTTGAAAAGAGCATGTTGTTTTGGGGTGAATTCCACTTCTTGTCTTTTAACACTGGGTTTATAAAAACCTGTAATACCAGCGCTGTAGGTAAGTGAGCGGTGACAATAACTTGTAAGTTAGCACCGCACCCCTCATAACGCAAAACTCGTAATCTAGCCGATTAAGACTATCCCTGCAGAGCATACGGAGAGGTAAGAGACCGACCTGGTTTCGGAAATTATTTATTGAACTTTAGTTACTTACCTCCCACAACAGCGAGGAATAATCCGACCTGGTTTCGGAAATTGTTAATTGAACTTGAGTCGCTTTTCTCCTATAACAGCGAGAAGTGCCGGCTAAACCAACAAACATTTAATCATTTGGAAAGCTCTGATCTTAAAGTGAATGTTACAAACATGCTCCATTAGAAATTAATATTTGATACTAAGGCATTATCCCTCCTAAAGTGACTGTAAAGGTGTAGTCCATTAGGACAAAAACGTGGATACCGTATAATCTGGAGTGAACATCAAGGATATACAAAATTGCTGTCAACATTGTGTTTGATATCCAATATAAATCAACTAAGCTGAAATTGCCAAAGTTATAATATCTGTAGGCAATTGTTAGGAGCGTTTTCATTGCTGCCCATTATTATATTGGTGCTAATTTGTTGCATGATCCTACTGTTAATTCTTTTTTAATAATAAAAAGGATTTTCAAGAGGAACTGAATTTGAAGGTTTTAGTTTAGAAGTTTTAGTCTAGATCTCAAGTACTATTGTATAAAAGATTAGTGAAGGAGATCTATTGTTATTATTTTTATGAATTTAAGTTTAAAGATATTTAATTCGAGCATGTATGAGTGGTGAATGAATTTTTGGGCCTAAACGAATGTATTGGATTATAAATTTGACAATGAATTTTTAGACAATTAAATTAATTTTTAGTTTGGAGTGATTTGAGCAATAAAGTATTTATTACATCAATGTTGTGTTATATACATATTTTTTCATTCTGCACCTGTGTATTATAAGCTTACAATTAAATTGATTGATCTATAAGGTGATAGGATCACACTAAAATTAGGACCTAACTGAAATTATAACAGAGTTATTTTTATGATCCGACAGCTTCATAGCGCCATCTAAACCAAAAAACCTTTTTATCTTTGACATATAACTACCTAGGAAGGAGGTAGTAAAATTAGATTGGCTAGTTGGGAAAGTCTAGCGCTTCACATCACAGTCATTTTATAAATAGAGCAAAACAACAGAAATGTCTTGAATTCTGTGAATTCCAAAGGATACCATTTAAATATTATATGGTCTCTTAAAAGGGTCTTGATTAAATTTTAATCCTTATTATCGGACCTTTGAATATCTTATCTTGGCTAAAATTATTTACCAAATATTATAATTTTGAATTTGCTCCTCACACTCACCTAGATTACGAGTTTTGAACGCTATAGGGAAAGTAAAGAATGCAACAAAAGTTGCGTTATTTAACCCCCTATAGCGCTGCCATTACAAGTTTAAAAAAACCTGGCTTGCGTGGGCGATATGGAGATCTTGAGCTACATACCGCACCAAAAACAAGCAGTGTTTTGACATGCTCGTGCACGCTTTCCCCATAGACATCAATGGGGAGAGCCAGCAAAGAAAAAGTTTAACACCTGCGATCGCAGAAACAAAAGCTCTGTAAGGCAGCCCAATTGATGTCTATGGCGAAAAAGAAAATACAGTTTAAACCTAACACCCTAACATAAACCCCACGTCTAAACCCCACTAATCTGCTGCCCCCCGACATCGCTGACGCCTACCTACAGTTATTAACCCCTAATCTGCCGCTCCCAATATCGCTGCCAACTAAATAAATTATTAACCCCTAATGTGCCATTCCCGATATTGCTGCCACTATACTAAAGTTATTAACCCCTATTCTGCCGCGCCCCAACATCGCCGCAACTATATTAAAGTTATTAACCCCTATGCCACCGCTCCCCAACATTGCCGCAACTAAATAAAGTTATTAACCCCTAAACCTTTGGACTCCCACATCACTACCAGTAAATAAACCTATTAACCCCTAAACCGCCAGCCCCCCCACATTGTAACAACCTAAATTCAACTATTTTAACCTAAACCTAACCCTAATCCTAACCCCAACACCCCCTAACTTTAACATAATGAAATTAGATCTAAATTAAATTTACAATTATTAACTAAATAATTCCTATTTAAAACTAAATACTTACCTGTGAAATAAAACCTAAGCTAGCTACAATATAACTAATAGTTATATTGTAGCTAGCTTAGGTTTTATTTTTATTTCACAGGTAAGTTTGTATTTATTTTAACTAGGTAGACTAGTTAGTAAATAGCTATTAACTATTTACTAACTACCTAGCTAAAATAAATACAAATTTACCTGTGAAATAAAACCTAACCTGCCTTACACTAAAATCTAACATTAGAAAAAATACAAAAAACATACTATTACAAAAATAAAAAAACTACCATTACAAAAAATAAAAAAAACTACCATTCCCCAAAAAACAACAAAATTATCCACAAAAAAAAGATTATTCCTATTCTAATACCCTTAAAAAAAAAACAAAAAAAAAACACCCCAAAATAAAAAAGCCTAACCTAGAATAAACTACCTTTTGTACGGCATTGTCCTGAGTTAAACAGCTCTTTTGCTCCAAAAAAAAATACAAACACCCCCTAACACTATACAAACCCCCACCCCCCAAACTACCAAGGACCCTTAAAATGGCCTTTTGTAGGGCATTGTCCTGAGTTAAACAGCTCTTTTGCTCCAAAAAAAAATACAAACACCCCCTAACACTATATAAACCCCCCAAACTACCAAGGACCCTTAAAGGGCCTTTTGTAGGGCATTGCCCTAAGTTAAACAGCTCTTTTGCTAAAAAAAAACACCCCCTAAAAATATACATTACACAAAATAACAAACAAATTATCAAAAATAAAAAAAAAATTCCTATTCTAATACCCATATAAAAAAACCACCCCAATATAAAAAACCTAATCTAGAATAAACTACCAATGGCCCTTAAAATATCCTTTTGTAGGGCATTGCCCTAAAGAAATCAGCTCTGTTTATGAAAAAAATTACAAACTCCCACTAACATTACAAACCGCCACCTCCCCAAACCCACAAAATAAAATAAAAACTATCTAAAAAACCTAAGCTACCCATTGGCCTGAAAAGGGCATTTGTATGGGCATTGCCCTTAAAAGGGCATTTAGCTCTTTTACTGCCCAGACCCTAAACTAAAAAAAACCCAAAAATGTATGCTTACCTGATAAATTTATTTATTTCTTGACACAGTGAATCCACGGATCATCATCAATTACTGTTGGGAATATCACTCCTGGCTAGCAGGAGGAGGCAAAGTGCACCACAGCAAAGCTGTTAAATATTACTCCCCTACCCATATAAAAATAAACTGTCTGAATACAGGGCTTGCCGTGGACTCACTGTGTCAAGAAATAAATAAATTTATCAGGTAAGCATAAATTTAGTTATCTTTCTAATGACACAGTGAGTCCACGGATCATCATCAATTACTGTTAGGAACCAATACCCAAGCCAGAGGACACAGATGATAAGGGAGGGACAAGACAGGAACCTAAACAGAAGGCACACTGCTTGAAGAACCTTTCTCCCAAAAGAAGCCTCAGCCGAGGCAAAAGTATTGAATTTATAGAATTTGGAAAAAGTGTGCAAAGATGACCAAGTTGCAGCCTTGCAAATCTGTTCCACAGAAGCTTCATTTTTGAAGGCCCAGGAAGAAGAAACAGTCCTTGTGGAATGAGCTGTGATTTTCTCAGGAGGTTGCTGTCCAGCAGTCTCATATGCCAGGTGAATAACGCTCTTCAGCCAAAAGGAAAGTGAAGTAGCCGTAGCTTTCTGACCCTTGCGTTTCCCAGAAAAGCAAACAAACAATGCAGAAGAATGACGAAAGTCCTTAGTTGCCTGCAAATAAAATATTAGTGCTCGCACAACATCCAGATTATGTAACAAGCGTTCTTTGTGAGAAGAAAGATAAGGGCACAAAGAAGGTACGATTTCCTGATTAATATTCTTTGGGCAGGAAACCAAACTTAGTATGCAGAAACATCTTATCAGAGTCCAAGATAACTTAATACCTAAAGGATGCATAGTCTCAAACGGAACCTGTTGTAAAACTTTAAGAACAAGGTTAAGACTCCATGGAGGAGTAACAGGTTTAAACACAGGCCACATTCTAACCAAGGCCTGACAAAACGATTGCACGTCTGGCACATCTGCCAAGCGCTTATGTAACAAAATAGACAATGCCGAAATCTGACCCTTTAGATTACTTGCCGACAAACCCTTCTCCAGACCATCCTTGAGAAAGGACAAAATCCTAGGAATCCTTACTCTACTCCAAGAGTATCCCTTGGATTCACACCAATACAAGTATTTACGCTAGATCTTATGGTAAATCCTGCGAGTCACAGGCTTACTCTGAAAATCCATGCTTAGATAAAACTAAGCGTTCAATCTCCAAGCAGTCAGCTACAGAGAAACGAGATTTGGATGAAGAAAATGACCCTGAAGTAGAAGGTCCTTCCTCGGAGGGAGTCTCAAGGTGGAAAGGATGACATTTCCACAAGGTCTGCATACCAAATCCTGCGAGGCCATGCCGAGACTATGAGAATTACAGACGCCCTCTTCTGCTTGATTCAAGCAATGACTTATGTAAGGAGAGCGAACGGAGGAAACAGGTATGCTAGACTGAAGTTCCAAGGAACTGCCAGAGCATCGATCAGAAATGCCTGCGAATCTCTTGACCTCGAGCCAAATATCTCTTGACCTCGAGCCAAATCTCGGAAGTTTGGAATTCTGATGAGAAGCCATGTGATCCAACTCCGGCTGCCCCCACTTGAGGGTCAAGCTGGAAAACACATCCGAATGAAGTTCCCACTCCCCGGGATGAAAAGTCTGCCTGCTCAGAAAATTCGCTTCCCAATTGTCCACTCTACTTCAAGAGTATCCCTTGGATTCACACCAATACAAGTATTTATGCCAGATCTTATGGTAAATCCTGCGAGTCACAGGCTTACTCTGAAAATCCACGCTTAGATAAAACTAAGCGTTCAATCTCCAAGCAGTCAGCTTCAGAGAAACGAGATTTGGATGAAGGTAGGGACCCTGAAGTAGAAGGTCCTTCCTCGGAGGGAGTCTCAAGGTGGAAAGGATGACATTTTCACTAGGTCTGCATACCAAATCCTGCAAGGCCACGCAGAGGCTATGAGAATTACAGACGCCCTCTCCTGCTTGATTCGAGCAATGACTCTTGTAAGGAGAGCGAACGAAGGAAACAGGTATGCAAGACTGAAGTTCCAAGGAACTGCCAGAGCATTGATCAGAAATGCCTGCGGATCTCTTGACCTCAAGCCATATCTCGGAAGTTTGGCATTCTAATGAAAAGCCATGCAATCCAACTCCGGCTGCCCCCACTTGAGGGTCAAGCTGGAAAACACATCAGAATAAAGTTCCCACTCCCCGGGATGAAAAGTCTGCCTGCTCATAAAATCTGCTTCCCAATTGTCCACTCTTGGGATGTGGATCGCAGAAAGACAGCAGTTGTGGGTCTCAGTTCACTGAATAATTCGGGTCACCTCTGTCATGGCCAAGGAACGCTGAGTTCCCCCCTGGTCTTTGATGTAGGCCACCAAGGTTATGTTGTCCGACTGGAATCTGATAAACCGGGCTAAGGCTAACTGAGGCCAGGCCAGAAGAGCATTGAAGATTGCTCTCAACTCCAAGATGTTTATGGGCAGGACTGACTCCTTCTGGGTCCATAGTCCCTGAGCCTTCAACGAGCCCCATACGGCTCCCCAACCTAGAAGGCTGGCATCCGTGGTCACAATCACCCAGGAGGGTCTGCAAAGCAAGTACCTTGGGAGAGATTATTTTGAGAAAACCAGCACGGAAGAGAGTCTATTGATGCCTGATCTAGATCTACACGCGGAGACAGGTCTGTATAGTCCCCGTTCCATTGTCTGAGCATGCATAACTGCAGAGGTCTGAGATGAAACTGAGCAAACAGAATGATGTACATTGAAGCCACCATCAGACCGATTACCTCCATACATTGAGCCACTGACAGCCGTGGAGAGGACTGAAAGGCAAGACAAGAGTCGAAAATCTTTATTTTTCTGACCTCCATCAGAAAAATCTTCATTAACAGGGAGTCTATTATGGTTCTCAAAAATACGACCCTTGTAGCTGGAACCAGAGAACTTTTTTCCAGATTCACCTTCTATCCATGGGATCGAAGAAAAGACAACAAGATCTTTGTATGAGATTCTGCTTGTTGAAAAGATGGCGCTTAAACCAGAATGTCATCCAGATAAGGTGCCACTGCAATGCTCAGAGATCAAAGCACAGCTAAAAGAGCCCCCAGAACCTTTGAAAAAATTCTGGGAGCTGTGGCAAGCCCGAATGGAAGGGCCATGAACTGGAAATGATTGTCCAAAAATGGGAATCTCAGAAACTTGTGGTGGTCCCTGTGAATGGGAACAAGAAGGTATGCATCCTTTAGGTCTATGGTTGTCATGAACTGACCCTCTTGTACCAAGGGAAGGATTGGTTGAAAAGTTACCTCCTTTTTGGGAACTACGAACAGATTTGAGTAAAATCCCAGACCCCTTTCCTGAAAGGGAACTGGAACTATTACGCCCAGGATGGCAAGGTCCTTGACACAATGTAAGAACGCCTCTCTATTTAGCTGGTCTACAGATAATCTGAAGAAGAGAAACCTGCCTCTGGGAGGAAAAGATTTGAAGTCTATTTGTATCCCTGGGAGACAATTTCCTCCGCCCAGGGATCCGGTACATCTCTTATCCAAGCCTGGGAAAAAAGATAGTCTGCCCCCTACAAGATCCGCTCCCCGATCGGGGCCTAGCCCTTCATGCTGACTTGGAATCAGCTGAAGGGTTTTTAGATTGCTTTCTGTTATTCCAGGACTGGTTGGGCTTCCAGGAAGGCTTGGCTTGATCTTGCTTGGAGGAAGGGGAGGAAGACTTGCCTTTAAAGTTACAAAAGGAACGAAAATTACTCTGGCATCCCTTCTGCTTATTCTTTTTATCTTGAGGAAGAAAAGAACCCTTCCCTTCAGTAATATCTGAGATAATTTCTGCCAAACCAGGTCCAAACAAGGCCTTACCCTTGTAAGGAATAGCCATGGGCTTAGATTTAGATGAAAAATCTGCAGACCAAGACTTCAACCACAAGGCCCTGTGGGCTAGGACCGCAAAACCAGAAATTTTGGCTCCCAGTTTAATAACCTGTAAGGAAGCATCTGTAATGAAGGAATTGGCTAACTTGAGAGCCTTAATCCTGTCCTGGATCTCATCAAGAGGGGTATCCGTCTGAAGAGATTCAGTCAATGCATCAAACCAGTAAGCTGCAGCGCTGGTAACAGTGGTGATACACACCGCAGGTTGCCATTGTAGACCCTGGTGGGCATACATCATTTTTAGTAAAGCCTCCAATTTTTTATCCATTGGTTCTTTAAAAGAACAACTATCTTCTATGGGAATAATAGTCCTCTTGGCCAAAGTGGAGATCGCTCCTTCTACCTTAGGAACCGTCTGCCATGACTCCTTAATAGAATCCGCTATAGGAAACATCTTCTTAAAAATAGGAGATGGAGAAAAGGGAATACCAGTTCTTTCCCATTCTAGAGCTATAATCTCCACAGCATGGTCAGGAACCGGAAAAACCTCCACCGCGGAGGGAACATCAAAGTATTTGTTCAATTTACTAAACTTTTTAGGATTGACTACGATAGTTTGTGTCGGAGTCGTCCAAAGTAGCCAAAACCTCCTTAAGTAATAAGCGAAGGTGCTCTAGCTTAAATCTGAAGGATAGCACTTCAGCATCAGAAGAAGGAATTACACTGTCTGAGTCTGAGATTTCCCCCTCAGATGCTACTGACATGTCTTCTTCCTCAGGCTTATGGGAAGGGACACTCTGGATTGCCAGAACTTGATAAGAAACCTTACTAACTGTTTCCTTAAATTTCCTTTTACGCCTTCCCTGCAACATGGGGAAAGCTGAAAAGGCCTCAGATACCACAAGGGATACCAATGTCTTGTAGAGAAAATCCTACAGGATTGCAAGAGGAAACACAGGGCACTGTATGTGGAGACTAAAAAAGTTGGGACGTTTGAGGAGAAAGCTGCGGCATATCTGCAACAGGAGACACCTGATGTCAGGTTTTGCCTTACACAATTCCTTTGTCCTCCTGGTTACACCCACTATTCTCTGATTCATTCCTCTCCCCTTAAGAGAGCTGCTCACTTTCTACTCTGTGCTCTGTATTGAAGTTTCTCTGCACCTGTGTGGATTACAAGCCTCAACCTCTTATCCAATTTCTGTCTTGGAAGAAGGAATTTCTTAGACAAACCTAAAATGTTTCATGAACTCTAAAGGACTACCTACTAATCAACATCCTCTCTACAGTACAGTCTTTAACTTTGCTGCTTTCCTTTTACCGCAGCTCCTACCTTCAGTGTAACTCCTCTCTCTGTCAGCAAGCATTAGCGGAGGATTTGGTACAAGCGTGACGTCCCTTCCGGATCTGTTCCGGTCTCTGCAACTTCTCTTTGTGTCGGCAGCAAAGGTACACCGCTACAAGTTTACCAAGCTTTCTCTAAGGACTCAGGTACTCTAATCTGCTACCGCCATTTCACTCTGCTTCCAGCTTAGGCTATCTGTAATCATTGTGATCCTTGTGCTCTGTCTTGCGCTCACAACTACAGTAAAACCTGCTGAAGTCTGTACACACATCCTAGTGTTTTGCTGCCTAAATCTGTTACTTATTTTTATCTCACTCCTTACTTATTCCTGATAATATCTGAGTGTGATAATTGTCAGTAAATATTGTTTCCTTGTTCAGTACATTACTGAATGAGATTTCAACTATATGATATATAAATGTGTTAATTCACTAGACTGAAGGATTCCTTTCTGCAATAGAGGATTCAGACAGTCTTGTGTAACAAACTCTCATTTTGTATTGAGCTGCAGTTGTGTTCCACTCTTCACTGTGTAAACAGATTGTGATACCTGAACAGCATTTACCTGGGATAATGGTGGCTCATGGTCAAATATTTTATCTCTATAACTTAAAGTTTTCTCACTTCATGAGGAATCAAAAGGAACTGGGGGTTCCACCTGAGCATCAAATCATAACTGACAAGCAGCAACTTCGCCTGGGATAATGGTTTGAAAAGTCTCTTGATTCATCTTATGTAATAAACAAGGATAAAGTGTTAAAATTCTTTATTTGAAAATAAAAAATAAATGTGTACTGTGTCTTTAAATTGTGTTAGCGCAACAAACCAAGTAGACCTCAGGCTACCTATACACCTCAGAAGCCTACCTGTCCTGCAGCTCATTTTCAAATACAGATTGGTTACAGAGCCCTAACTGCTGAAATAACTGCCGGGATAAAGATAGAAGATGCCGACTGGATGAATATTGAAAAGGCCGCCTGGATGAAGACTTCTCACTGCTTGGATCAGGACTTCGCCGCCTGGATGAAAATTGAAGAGGCCGCCTGGATGCAGACTTCTCGCCGCCTGGATCAGGACTTCAACTCCGGGATGAAGATCGTTCAAGCGGGACTGTAAGTGGATCGTCTTGAGGTTAGTGTTAGGCTTTTTAAGGGTTTTTTGGGTGTTTTTTTTTTAGTTTAGGGTCTGGGCAGTAAAAGAGCTAAATGCCCTTTTAAGGGCAATGCCCATACAAATGCCCTTTTCAGGGCAATGGGTAGCTTAGGTTTTTTTAGAATTAGGTTTTTTATTTTGTGGGGTTGGTTGGGTGGTGGGTTTTACTGTTGGGGGGGTCTTTGTGGTTTTTTTTACAGGTAAACGGGTTGATATCTTTGGGGCAATGCCCCACAAAAGGCCCTTTTAAGGGCCATTGGTAGTTTATTGTAGGCTGGGGGGGGTTTATTTTGGGTGGGCTTTTTTATTTTGATAGGGCTATTAGATTAGGTGTAATTATTTTTTATTTTGGATCATTTAATTTGTTATTTTCCATAATTTAGTGTTTGTTATTTTTTGTAACTTAGTATTTTTTTGTTTTTGTATTTAGATACTTTGTAATTTTTAGAGTAGTGTTAGGATTTTTTTAATGTGTAGTTTATGTATTTATTTATTTTTCTTTACTTGAATTACGTAAGATGTTATTAAAAGCTGAAATAACATCTTACGTAATTCAAGTAAGGAAAGCAGGAAACAGTAAGAATATCAAATTAGCTAATAACCTCTCAATGGCTTACGCACGCCTTAGATCATACCCTTCTAGGGGAAATAGAGAAAACTATTTTTTAGCTAAGAAAGAGAGGGGTCAATTTCTATTGTCCATCGCAGGGAAAGCAGTGATCAAGAGTCAGATACAGTTTGAAAGATTTGGGAATAAGGCTGGAAAATACCTGGGAAACCTTTTTAATAAAAATAAAAAACCAATAGGTATAATTAAAGATAAAGCAAAAATGATTACAAGCTCAGAAGAGATATCTTTAGCGTTTCAGAGATATTATGAAAACTTATATTCTTCCCAAAATCCGGAGTTGGGTCCAATTTAGAAGTTCTTAGGGGAGTCCAATCTACCTATAATAAGTAAAGAGGATAGTGAGTTACTAAATACACCAATCACTGATAAGGAAATTATAACAAAAAAATTACAGCTCAATTTAAAACAGCCAATATTGTTCTACTACCCAAAGAAGGTAAAGATCTTACTCAGGTTTCTGCGTATAGACCTATTTCGCTTCATCCAGGCGGCATCTTCTATCTTGATCCTGGCTAATTCAATTAGCCAATAGAATGAGAGCTGCTTAAATCCTATTGGCTGATTTGAATAGCCAATAGGATTTTAGCAGCCCAAATTCCTATTGGCTGATTCAAATTTTTCAGCCAATAGGAATGCAAGGGATGCCATCTTGAATTGCGTCCCTTGCATTGAAGATTCACTGTACGGCGGCGACCATATAAAGAGGATGTTCTGCGCCGGATGTCTTCAGGATGGACCCGCTCTGCGCCTCCGGGATAAAGATAGAAGATGCCGACTGGATGAATATTGAAAAGGCCGCCTGGATGAAGACTTCTCACTGCTTGGATCAGGACTTAGCCGCCTGGATGAAGATTGAAGAGGCCGCCTGGATGAAGACTTCTCGCCGCCTGGATCAGGACTTCAACTCCGGGATGAAGATCGTTCAAGCGGGACTGTAAGTGGATCGTCTTGGGGTTAGTGTTAGGCTTTTTAAGAGTTTTTTGGGTGTTTTTTTTTTAGTTTAGGGTCTGGGCAGTAAAAGAGCTAAATGCCCTTTTAAGGGCAATGCCCATACAAATGCCCTTTTCAGGGCAATGGGTAGCTTAGGTTTTTTTAGAATTAGGTTTTTTATTTTGTGGGGTTGGTTGGGTGGTGGGTTTTACTGTTGGGGGGGTGTCTTTGTGTTTTTTTTAACAGGTAAAAGAGCTGATATCTTTGGGGCAATGCCCCACAAAAGGCCCTTTTAAGGGCCATTGGTAGTTTATTGTAGGCTGGGGGGTATTTTGGGTGGGCTTTTTTATTTTGATAGGGCTATTAGATTAGGTGTAATTATTTTTTATTTTGGATCATTTAATTTGTTATTTTCCATAATTTAGTGTTTGTTATTTTTTGTAACTTAGTATTTTTTTGTTTTTGTATTTAGATACTTTGTAATTTTTAGAGTAGTATTAGGATTTTTTTAACGTGTAGTTTATGTATTTATTTATTTTTCTTTACTTGAATTACGTAAGATGTTATTAAAAGCTGAAATAACATCTTACGTACTTCAAGTAAGGAAAGCAGGAAACAGTAAGAATATCAAATTAGCTAATAACCTCTCAATGGCTTACGCACGCCTTAGATCATACCCTTCTAGGGGAAATAGAGAAAACAATTTTTTAGCTAAGAAAGAGAGGGGTCAATTTCTATTGTCCATCGCAGGGAAAGCAGTGATCAAGAGTCAGATACAGTTTGAAAGATTTGGGAATAAAGCTGGAAAATACCTGGGAAACCTTTTTAATAAAAATAAAAAACCAATAGGTATAATTAAAGATGAAGCAAAAATGATTACAAGCTCAGAAGAGATATCTTTAGCGTTTCAGAGATATTATGAAAACTTATATTCTTCCCAAAATCCGGAGTTGGGTCCAATTTAGAAGTTCTTAGGGGAGTCCAATCTACCTATAATAAGTAAAGAGGATAGTGAGTTGCTAAATACACCAATCACTGATAAGGAAATTATAACAAAAAAATTACAGCTCAATTTAAAACAGCCAATATTGTTCTACTACCCAAAGAAGGTAAAGATCTTACTCAGATTTCTGCGTATAGACCTATTTCACTTCTAAATCTTGATTATAAGATATTTATGAAGATATTCGCATAGAGGTTGAAATTAATTCTACCCAAATTACTGCATATGGACCAGGTAGGGTTTGTTAGTGGAAGAACGTCTGAGCTAAATATAAGAAAAATTCTTCAGGCCATTTGTAAGTACAATGGTGACAGGGGAGATACTGATATCTTGGCTCTGCCGGAGGTCTTCCTGCTATCCTTGGATGCAGAGAGGGCCTTCAACAGGGTTGAGTGGAGATATATGTTTGAGACACTGAAGACATTTGGGTTTGAAGGGATTTTTTTGAATTTGGTGTCTAATGTGTACTCAGATGCTAGTGCTTTTATCTTGGTTAACAATTGTATGTCTTCCTTCTTTGGTTAGGCCAGAGGCACCAGACAAGGGTGTCCTATGTCACCTTTCTTGTTTGACTTGGTCCTGGAGGCCCTGGCCAGTAAACTTATGGTGCTGGTAGAAGGTGTTGTCATAGGTAAAGAATATTTTCAATTAGCACTTTGTGCAGATGATTTATTGCTGTGTGTAGCTTCCCTAGAAGTGGATAAAATAGTTAATATTTTGGAGGACTATGGTAGACTATCAAAGTCAAATATTCTATGGCTAAAAAAGAACAATAAAAAGGGAACAGTTATATTCATTTACTGAAGTAAAGAGTTTGAAATATCTAGGGATATACCTTTCGGCTGATCCAACTGAGTGGTATAAGTGGAACTTAACATCAACCCTCCAAAAGAGTCCAGAGAGTTTGAAGGGATGGGTTAACATGCCACTCTCCTTATCAGGGAGAGTGGCAGCTTTCAAAATATTTATTCTCCCAAGATTATTATACCCTCTTAGAATTTTACCTTTGGCTATTAAAAAACTTGACCTTATTTTATGGAGAAGGAAAAAAATCTAGGATTAGGCTAGATAAAATGTATTTGCCTCAGATCAAAGGAGGATTGGCCCTCCCAAATATCAAATTATATAATCAAGCAATATTATTGAGATTTCCTCTGGATTGGATAGAGCACACAAATAATTTTACTAATTGAAATATGGATGAAGTTTTGTGTGCCCCCTACTCTTTAGTTTTTTTCGCTTCATGCTTCAAATAAGGAGCTGGGACCAAGAATACTTGCGTATCCCTTATTAAAGGATATCCTTGCAACCTGGAGAGAAACAATGAAGGTGAGGGGAGGGAATTATGCCATTACAAAATGTTTACCCCTTCGGGGGAATCCCAGATTTCAATCAAGGATAAAAAAAATGGGGTATATAAGGCTTGGGGAATTAAGGGCATTGTCCTACTTAAATATTTAATCTATCCCTTAAAGTTGAAACCATATAAATTTTGTGATCTGCAATGGATATATAAGATTCATAAAAATTATTGGTTGTATTTTAAACAGGTGAATCAGTATCTATGTTTAATGCTAAGGACTGTTCCGGAGTTAAGCCACAGCCCTTTTTTTTATTAGAGTGCCCTAAAAGCAAAAGCGGTTTAATAGCGTGATTATATGCTATTCTCCAAAATATTTGGGAGGAAAATTTAATTAAAATTTACAAAGATAGATGGGGTAAAATCTCTCCTTTATTTGATGCAGAAACTAAGATAGAAAAGAGCTTTAGGGCTGTACAGTGTCTCACAGAGTCCCACTTTAGGTTAATACAATTTGACTATATTATTTCAAGAAGAGCGCAAAAGTGGAATCCTCAGATTGAGAATATATGTAAGAAATGCAGAGAATCAGATCCCAATAGTATTCACCTACTGGTGTTATGTCCAAAATTAAGACAAATGTGGGGTAAGGTAGAATTTATATGCTCCCTAATTCTGTGGGTAAAGATTAAACTATCAATAGAAAATATATTATTTCTACATAGAGAGCAGGAATGGGGGCCTAAGTATAAATGTATTCAATGGGGAATATTGGTGGCTAGATCTTTGATTTTTAAGTTCTGGATAGAAAAAGAGATTCCCCCAATTAACCTAATAAAAGAACATTTAGCTAGACAAGCCTTGATAGAGACCTGGGATGTTAACATATATAAACCTAGGGTGGGTTAAAAATTATAAGAGAATTTGGGGGAATCTGATTGAGTATCTGGGAGAAGAGATTTTATTGAAAATTAATCAAATCGCCCCTATTGGAGATAATGCTGAGAATATGGTAGAAATTTTGGATTAATTGAAGGATGGAGTGGAGAGGCTGGAGGGGTTACAGAGGTAGATTTATATATATATATATATATTATATATATATATATATATATATATATATACATATATATATATATATATATATATATATGTGTGTGTGTGTATCCATTTTTTTTTTTTTTGTGTGTGCCTGGTTTTTGTGAAATTTGTTGATTGGATGTGAATGTTTGGATATGAGAGAAGTTTGGGGGTAAGATTAATGACCTAATGTTAAGTGTATAGATGTCAGAACCATCATTTCACCAAATCTTAAAACAACTTGCAGAGCTTGTGTATATTTACCTAAAAATATAAAGTTGAGTTAGGTATGCCCTCCCTTAGAAATGAGATTCGCTTTAAGAAGTTAGGAGGGAAGGGAGAGAGGGGGGTGAGGAAAGGAGAGAGATAGAGAGGAGTAGAAATGGAGGGACAGATCTCTGTCCAAACTTTAGGGGAAAATGTGCATTTCACTTTGTGTCGGATCACATATAAATGATTATCTCTGCCTTTTGTCTTAGAAAAATTGGTCAACAGTTATCTAATTTGTACAAAGATGCTAAATCTAAGTGGAGCATTTTGTGAAATCTTTTTGTCTTTTTCTGTTTCTCTTATGATTCAGTACTGAATAAGTTTTGTATTGCTATTTTTAATCAATCAAAAAAAAAGTTTAGTCTAATTTAATTGGTAGTTAGTTTAATTTTAGTTAATTATTATATTAGTTTAATTGGTAGTTTAAACTTAGTTTTTTTAATTTGACAGGTGAGCTTTAATTTAATTTAAGCTAGGGAAATTGTAATTTTAATATAAAGTTAGGGGGTTGTTAGGTTTAGGGGTAAATAGTTTAATTTAGTTTATTTCGATGTGGGGGGCTTTCAGTTTAGGGGTTTATTTAGTTTAGTATATTTTGTTGTGGGAGGCTTGCGGTTTAGGGGTTAATAGGTTTATTATTGTGGCGGCGGTGTAGGGCTTAATAACTTTAGTATAGTGGGGGCGATGTGGGAGGACGGCAGATTAGGGGTTAATAGTATTTAAATATTGTTTGCGATACGGGAGGGTGGTGGTTTAGGGGTTAATAACTTTAGTATAGTGGTGAGGATGTCAGGGAGTGGCGGAATAGGGGTTAATATTTTTTGAAAGTGACAGCAATATCAGGAGCGGCAGATTAGGGGTTAAGAAATTTAATATAGTGTTTGCGATGTTGGACGGCCTAGGTTTAGGGATTAATAGGTAGTTTATGGATGTTAGTGTACTTTTTAACACATTAGTTATGAGTTTTATGTTACAGCTTTGTAGCATAAAACTCATAACTACTGACATTAGATGGCGTTACAGATCTTGTTGTTTTAGGCTGTAACGCTCGCTTTTTAGCCAGAACGCAAAACTCGTAATACCAGCGCTATGGGAATCCCATTAAAAACTTAATTTTTACAAGTGCGGTACTGACGTTGCCTTACAGGCTAAGAGGCTTGCAGTACAGCTATACCGACAAGACTTGTATTGGCTGCGTTAGGGAAAATGATGTGTTATGGGCTACAACGCTGCTATTTGACTCATAACGCACAACTCGTAATCTAGATGACTGTGCAGTCATTTTACTGCCCACAGAAGATTGTCGGCTATTTTGCCCATGCTGAAACTGCTGTTGACCAAAAAAAATGTTTTTTGATAATGTACGTCTAGGAAGAGTATGCATGTGCAATGGGATGTTGCTGAATTGGACCAGCAGCAAGAACTCACAGTCACCAGCACAATATGACACAGACAGCAGTACATAAGTGAGTCAAGTTACATTCACCTTGTGTGCTAAATTCTCTGTAGTGGTTTTCACAAGGGGACTGTAGAATCCCCCACTCTGGGCTGTTCAGCAGCTCACTATACTGTGACATCCTCTTTCATTTTTGAATCTTAGTGACAAGATGTATTCTTAAAATCCCCATAGACTTGTTTACCTCTAGCTAAATGTGTACAGAAAATATAATGCTATAAAGCTATAATATGTCATTTGCTTAAAGGGACACTGAACCCATATTTTTCCTTTCGTGATTCAGATAGAGCATGACATTTTAAGCAACTTTCTAATTTACTCCTATTATCAAATTTTCTTCATTCTCTTGGTATCTTTATTTGAAATGCAAGAATGTAAGTTTATATGCTGGCCCATTTTTAGTGAACAACCTGGGTTGTTCTTGCTGAATGGTGGAAAAATTCATCCACCAATTAAAAAGCGCTGTCCACAGTTCTGAATCAATAAAAAGCTTAGATGCCTTCTTTTTCAAATAAAGATAGCAAGAGAACAGAGAAAAATTGATAATAGGAGTAAATTAGAAAGTTGCTTAAAATTGCATGCTCTATCTGAATCACAAAAGAAAAAATTTGGGTTCAGTGTCCCTTTAAACTGCAATATTTCTGTTTCTGTATAATAGTGTAACTAGCACAATTATTGTTTTTTGTGTGACCCTGTTCAGTCATTCCATTTTCATTTGAGATGTTTTATTTCTCACACAGTGAAGAAATCTGGATCTCATTAATAAAAGTAAAGTGTGTTCTGTTTCTTACACACCATAAAGTAACTTTATTTCGACACTAGGTTACTAAATATATAGCATACCTACATATGGTCCCAATCCCACTAAAGCTTACTTATCCTGAACTACATATGCGTGTGCACATGGTGTGCCTTGGCACCCTAATACAGTCAATGTCAGACTAAACGTAATGGCACAACCCAGGAGGTGTTCCAGGTGCTAAAAAAATAAAAATGTGGTAAACTGAGCGCTGTAGAGTCCTAATGCTCTCCTCCAATTGGTCCCCCTAGCGGACTGGATGAAACAAATAAATAGATAACGAAGGGGAGCGCTTTTAAGCTTAATAGGAAATGGGATTAAACAGCATTACTTAAAATGCATAAAGCTGATATGTAAGCAGATATATAAAATATGTGAACGCTGTCTAAAATATACAATAAAATTCAAAATTTAATACAACAATCTAAAAATGTAAAATTACATTAGAAAGTAACATGGATCCATGATACATACAAGAAAATTAAAAGCAATAGATGTCTAACTGAACAATACACAGACCTGTAAAACCAGCCTAGGAGTCTGGCAATTAGTACACAATATAGCAGCAAGTCGTTAAAAAGGATAAAACTGTTAAGTGTCAAAAAAATATATAAAAATATATAGAAAGAGCAGTGGCCAATGTAAAAAGTGTGAAATACGCAAAACGGTGTTTGGAACAATTCAAATGTGATACAAAAAATGATCCAAAAAAATTTGAATTTTATTGTATATTTTAGACAGCGTTCACATATTTTATATATCTGCTTACATATCAGCTTTATGCATTTTAAGTAATGCTGTTTAATTCCATTTCCTATTAAGCTTAAAAGCGCTCCCTTCGTTATCTATTTAGGTGTTCCAGGTGCACTGTCATCATATTCTCATGGCAGGCCGAGGCCCTAACCTCCCACTAAACACCCGGGCTTAATTAGCCCACTGCCATTGCTGTAACTCCCATAATGCTTTAATTTGTGCATGGCATGATTGTAATTGTAGTTTCCAGGCAGTGCACAATTTTTAGGTTCATGTTGGCAGCTTCAGCTGCAGCAGGATTAATGTCTTCCTGCACTGTAGCGAGTAGCCTGTGTGGGCGGGGCTGGAAGCCACTTCTTTAGTTTCCGCATGTAGAAGGTTTTTAGTATTCTGGTTATAAATATATACTACTTTTGTGTGCCTGGTTATCACTATTAGCAAATGTTGGCATTTTGTGCCATATTTGCTGCATATGTATCTTTAACTAAAGCTCTTTATTTAAACATTGTTTTATTTAATTGTTTTTTTTACATTATAATAAATTAAAATGAATGCCCTTTCTTTTTGTGCATTTTGGCACCTAAAATAATAATAATAAAAAATAATCACTTGGTCCACACCCTAATGAAATCTGCTGCGCACCGCCACTGACTAGTAGGATGATCACAATCCTTTAGAAAAATGTATCAAATGAATAAAAAAAATGCTATAGTTCTTATTGTTGAATTTTGTAGAGAACTAATCTGAAAATCATTTGATAAACTAATCTAAAGGTTTGTGATTACCCTCAAGATCTTTCTTTCATATACAAAATGCTGTAGCAAACAGCACTAGTAACAAGTTTTTACATACAACAATACCTATTTATAAAATGTAAGAGCCACCTAGTGGCTTATTTATAGAAGAAAAAATAGAACAATGAAAATAAAACTAATTTAGACTTTTTTTTCATACTAATTTTTCGCATAGAATATTTGAGGAAAATTGTTTTCCCCTATATTTGTTGGTTGCACTATTTTGTTTTAAAATATTGAATATTTGTTAAACATTTACATTCGTTTTGTTAAAACGAATGTTAATGTTTTAAAAGCTACAGGTAAAATAGTTCCTCCTGTTAGTGCAGCTGGGACCTCTGTGAAAAAGAGGACCGGTTTAGCCTGGCTGTCCAGCATGCTGAAGGTATTAACCCCTAAAAATTTTTATTTTAAAGGAAACAAATGATACAGACAAATTTTTAAGTATTTTTTCGTTTCCTTCAATTTTGCTGGTGCATTCATTCGGTTATTCTTTTCATCTTTTCATCTAAAAAAAACTATAATTATTTATAATGTAAAAATGTAAAATATAAGATATATAACAATCAAATGGACCAAACCTTTAAAGGGTCATAAAATGTATATAGTATGCCCGAAATGACAACCTCAGCAGTTTTGTTTTTTGCTGAGTTGGTAAGTATGCTCTACTTCCCATCACTAGACTAGTGCTGACCCTTTTTAATTAGGGTTTTGGCAGTAAAAGAGCTAACTGCCCATTTAAGGGCAATGTCCATCCAAATGCCCTTTTCAGGGTAATGGATAGCTTAGGTTTTTTAAATAGTTTTTTTTATTTTGGGGAGGGTGGGGGTTTGTAATGTTAGTGGGACTTTGTATTTTTTTTCAGGTAAAAGAGTTGCTTAACTTTAGGCAATGCCCTACAAAAGGCCCTTTTAAGGGCCAATGGTAGTTTATTCTAGATTAGGTTTTTAATTTTGGGGTGTTTTTGTTATGGGTATTAGAAATAATTTTTTATTTATTTGATAATTTGTTTGTTATTTTGTGTAATGTATTTTTTAGGGGGTGTTAGTTTTTTTTTGTAGGATAAGAGCTATTATCTTTAGTGCAATGCCCTACAAAGAAGGCCATTTTAAGGGCCCCCCAAAAGGTCCATTTAAGGGCCCTTAGTAGTTTATTTAGATTAGTTTCTTTTTTATTTTGGAGTGGGTCTTTTTTTTGTTAAAGGGTATTAGAATAGGAATAATTTCTATTTTTTTATGGTAGGTTTTTTTATTTTTTGTAATGTAGTTTTTTTATTTTGTGTAATTTTAGGTTTAGTGTAAGGTAGCTTAGGCTTTATTTGACAGGTAATTTTGTATTTATTTTAACTAGGTAGTTAGTAAATAGTTAATAATTATTTACTACTAGTCTACCTATTTAAAATAAATACAAACTTACCTGTGAAATAAAAATAAAACCTAAGCTAGCTACACTATAACTATTAGTTATATTGTAGCTAGCTTAGGTTTAATTTTACAGGTAAGTTATGTATTTAGTTTTAACTAGGTATTATTTAGTTAATAATTGTAAGTTTAATTTAGCTATATTTTAATTATGTTAAAGTTAGGAGGTGTTAGGTTTAGGGTTATGTTAGGGTTAGGTTTAGGGGTTAATATAGTTTAATTTAGGTTGTTGGGATGTGGGGGGCCTGGCAGTTTAGGGGTTAATGTGTTTATTTAGTTAATAATTGAAAGTTTAATTTAGCTCTATTTTAATTATGTTAAAAGTTAGAGGGGTGTTATGGTTAGGGTTATGTTAGGGGTTAGGTTTAGGGGTTAATATAGTTTAATTTAGGTTGTTGCGATGTAGGGGTTAATAGGTTTATTTAGTGGTAGTAATGTGGGGAGGCCAGAGATTTTAGGGGTTAATAGCTTTGTTTAGTTGCAGCGATGTCGAGGAGGCGGCGGAATAGGGGTTCATAGATTTATTATAGTGTGGGGCGATGTTGGGTGCTGCGGAATAGGGTTTAATAACTTTAGTAAAGTGGGCGGCGATATCGGTAGTGGCAGATTAGGGGATAATAACTGTAGGCAGGCGTCTGCAATGTCGGGGGCAGCAGATTAGGGGTGTTTAGATGTAGGGTTTATGTTAGGGTGTTAGCTTTAAACTGTATTTTTATTTTCCCCATAGACATCAATGGGGTTGCTTTACGCAGCTTTTCTTTCCGCGATCGCAGGTGTTAGACTTTTTTCTGACCCGCTCTCTCTATTGAAGCCTATGGGGAAAGCGTGCACGAGCACGTCAAATCAGCGATTGTTTTTGGTCCAGTATGGAGCTTAAAAACCCCATATCGCCCCGCACAAGCCTGGTTTTTTTAAAACTTGTAATGGCAGCGCTATAGGGGATTATAAAATACCATTTTTGTTGTGTTCGTTAATTTCCCTATAGCGCTCAAAACTCGGAATCTAGCTGACTCTGAACACAGATGCCAATATGTATATTGTTCAATATAATATAATTTCTCTATATATGTAGAAATACTAATTTGCATAGCCATATCCTCATCATCTCTGAGTAGTTTCTTCTTTAACTTCTGAGTTCTGACTTTTCAAAACCTAACTACTTTCATATAACTGATCGATCTAGTGCCACTTACTGATACCTTCTATTTCAGTCAGAGCCTATTTTTAGAGAAATTAAATGATGCATTTGTGAGTTTTTTTAAAAATAATTTCCGGTCGAGCAATCGCCACATCCCATTGACCATGCCCCTTGACCACGCCCCTGACCACACCTCATTGGCACAGCGCCAGATGGTCCCAGTTTCACCTCTAAAACAATGAGTATGTGTGTGTGTGTGTGTGTATATATATATATATGGCAAGCAGTAGACAGCACTCTCTGGTCTTAATAATCAAGTAGATTTATTTAGTGACGTTTCGGGGAATGCTTCCCTTCATCAGACCTGCTTGCCATATCCTACTCATTTCTAGCACCCTGGCACTGGATGAACTGTTTGTGAGAGTACACCTGACTATATATATATATATATATATATATATATATATTATATATATATATATATATAGTATATATATATACTTCAAAGTGTATAGGACCGAACTCTCTGGACTTGTAACAAACAAAAATTTATGTTGTGCAGTGACGTTTTGGGGAGCCATCTGTCCCCTTCATCAGACCAAACAAAGTGAACCAAACAATCAGCTAGATTTAGAGTTTTGTCGGTAAAAACCTGCGGCTCTAACGCTCCTTTTTTTTCCAGCGCTCCCTTAAGCCAACGCTGGTATTACGAGTTTTCTGAATGGCTGCGTTAACCTCAGAAAAGTGAGCGTTGAGCCAAATTTAGCTCCACTTCAACCCTCAATATCAGCGTTGCTTACGGTAGCATTAAGCTGGAAAAACGTGCTCGTGCACGATATCTCCATAGGAAACAATGGGGCTGAGCTGGCTGAAAAAAAACCTAACACCTGCAAGAAAGCAGCGTTCAGCTCCTAACGCAGCCCCATTGTTTCCTATGGGGAAACACTTTCTAAGTCTACACCTAACACCCTAACATGAACCCCGAGTCTAAACACCCCTAACCTTACACTTATTAACCCCTATCTTGCCGTCCCCGCTATCGCTGACACCTGCATTTTATTATTAACCCCTAATCTGCATCTCCGGACACTGCGCCACCTACATTATCCCTATGACCCCTAATCTGCTGTCCCTAACATCGCCGCCACCTAAATTATATTTATTAACCCCTAATCTGCCCCCCCAACATCGCCGCCACCTACCTACACTTATTAACCCCTAATCTGCCGACCGGACATCGCCGCCACTATAAATAAATGTATTAACCCCTAAACCGCTGCACTCCCGCCTCGCAAACACTATATACATTTTAGTAACCCCTAATCTGCCCCTCCCTAACATCGCCGCCACATACCTACAATTATTAACAGAAGAAAAGTAGTGCCGCAACCTAGGCATTCAGCTGACAACAGCCGGAAGCCCAAACGGGCTAGTGAATCTTTACTTCCCCTGGAGTACCGTAGCCAAAAGCGGTGGATCAATCTGTAGAAACACAGAACAAGAAGCGGTTAGGCAGGTACTACTCCAAGCGTATAATGCGTAAAAAATACAAGGTTTATTGATATACTTTAAAAGAATGAACAGACATGGCAGCAATAGAGCAGGAAGTCTGACATGTTTCGCACCTCACTGTGCTTACTCATAGACTGGAGTAAGCACCAGTGAGGTGCGAAACATGTCAGACTTCCTGCTCTATTGCTGCCATGTCTGTTTATTCTTTTAAAATATATCAATAAACCTTGTATTTTTTACGCATTATACGCTTGGAGTAGTACCTGCCTAACTGCTTCTTGTTCTACAATTATTAACCCCTAATCTGCCGCCCCCAACGTTGCCGCTACTATAATAAAGTTATTAACCCCCTAAAACTAAGTCGAACCCTAACCCTAACACCCCCCTAAGTTAAATATAATTTAAATAAAACAAAATAAATTTACTATAATTAAATAAATTATTCATATTTAAAACTAAATACTAACCTATCAAATAAACCCTAATATAGCTACAATATAACTAATAGTTACATTGTAGCTATTTTAGGATTTATATTTATTTTACAGGCAACTTTGTATTTATTTAACTAGGTACAATAGCTATTAAATAGTTAATAACTATTTAATAGCTACCTAGTTAAAATAATTACAAAATTACCTGTAAAATAAATCCTAACCTAAGTTACAATTACACCTAACACTACACTATCAATAAATTAATTAAATAAATTACCTACAATTATCTAAACTAAAATACAATTAAATAAACTAAACTATAGTACAAAAACAAACAAACACTAAATTACAAAAAATAAAAAAATATTACAAGAACTTTAATCTAATTACACCTAATCTAAGCCCCCTAATAAAATAAAAAAGCCCCCCAAAATAATAAAATTCCCTACCCTATACTAAATTACAAAAGTAATCAGCTCTTTTACCAGCCCTTAAAAGGGCTTTTTGCGGGGAATTGCCCCAAAGTAATCAGCTCTTTTACCTGTAAAATAAAATACAAGACCCCCTCCAACATTACAACCCACCACCCACACACCCCTACTCTAAAACCCACCCAATCCCCCCTTAAATAAACCTAACACTACCCCATTGAGAATCACCCTACCTTGAGCCGTCTTCACCCAACCGGGCCGAACTCTTCATCCGATGTGGGCACAAGTGGTCCTCCAGCCGGCAGAAGTCTTCATCCTATCCCAGGCAGAAGAGGACATCCGGACCGGCAGACATCTTCATCCAAGCGGCATCTTCTATCTTCATCCTTCCGGCGATTGAGCGGCTCCATCTTGAAGACCTCCGGCGCGGAACATCCAGCTCTAACCGATGACTACCCGACGAATGACTGATCCTTTAAATGACGTCATCCAAGATGGCGTCCCTCGAATTCTGATTGGCTGATAGGATTCTATCAGCCAATTGGAATTAAGGTAGGAAAAATCTGATTGGTTGATTTAATCAGCCAATCGGATTGAAGTTCATCCAATTGGGTGATTGGATCAGCCAGTAGAATGCAAGGCCAATTCTATTGGCTGATCCAATCAGCAATGTCAACTTTTTTATTTTATTATTTTGGGGGGCTTTTTTATTTTATTAGGGGGCTTAGATTAGGTGTAATTAGATTAAAATTCTTGTAATATTTTTTTATTTTTTGTAATTTAGTGGGGGGTTTTTGTACTATAGTTTAGTTATTTAATTGTATTTAGTTTAGATAATTGCAGTAATTTTATTTAATTAATTTATTGATAGTGTAGTGTAATAATTTTATAATTATTTTAACTAGGTAGCTATTAAATAGTTATTAACTATTTAATAGCTATTGTTCCAAGTTAAAATAAATACAAAGTTGCCTGTAAAATAAATATAAATCCTAAAATAGCTACAATGTAACTATTAGTTATATTGTAGCTATATTAGGGTTTATTTGCTAGGTAAGTATTTAGTATTAAATAGGAATATTTTATTTAATTATAGTAAATTTATTTTGTTTTATTTAAATTATATTTAACTTAGGGGGGTGTTTAGGGTTAGGGTTAGACTTAGGTTTAGGGGTTAATAACTTTATTAAAGTAGCGGCAAACGTTGGGGGGCGGCAGATTAGGGGTTAATAATTGTAGGGTAGGTGGCGGCGACGTTGGCGGCGGCAGATTAGGGGGTTAATAAAATTAGTATAGTGTTTGCGAGGCGGGAGTGTGGGGGGTTTAGAGGGTAATACATTTATTATAGTGACGGCGATGTCCGGGTCGGCAGATTAGGGGTTAATAAGTGTAGGTAGGTGGCGCGACGTGGGGGGGGCAGATTAGGGTTAATAAATATAATGTAGGTGTCGGCGATGTTAGGGGCAGCAGATTAGGGGTTCATAGGTATAATGTAGGTGGCGGCGATGTCCGGTCGGCAGATTAGGGGTTAAATAATTTTATTATAGGGTTTGCGATGTGGGGGGGGGCCTTGGTTAGGGGTTCATAGGTAGTTTTATGGGTGTTAGTGTACTTTGTAGCTTTATGTTTCGGCATTAGCCCATAAAACTCTTAACTACTGACTTTTTTATGCGGTAGGAGTCTTGGAGGTAGAGGCTGTACCGCTCACTTTCTCCAAGACTCGTAATACCAGCGTTAGGCAAATCCCATTAAAAAGATAGGGATACGCAATTGACGTAAGGTTATTTGCGGTAGCCTCGAGTCGCGGAAAAAAATGATATTAAATATAAATCCTAAAATAGCTACAATATAATTATTAGTTATATTGTAGCTATATTAGGGTTTATTTTATAGGTAATTATTTAGTTTTAAATAGGATTAATTTAGTTAATAAGAGTAATATTATTTAGATTTATGTAATTAATATTTAAGTTAGGGGGTGTTAGGGTTAGTGTTAGACTTAGGTTAGGGGTTAATAATTTTATTATAGTGGCAGCGGTGTAGGGGGGGCAGGATAGGGGGTTAATAAATTGATTATAGGTGGCGGTGGTATTAGGGGGGCAGGATAGGGATTAATAAGTTTATTATAGGTGGCGGCGTATAGGGGGGCAGGATAGGGGGTTAATAGGTATTATGTAGGTGGCGGCGTGGTCTGGGAGCGGCGGTTTAGGGGTGATACATATTTATTATAGTTGCGGCGGGGTCCGGGAGTGGTGGTTTAGGGGTAATTAACTTTATTTAGCTGCGGGGGCCCCGAGGGTGCCCGTATAGGGGGAGAATAGTATAGTATAGTGGTGAGTGTCTTAGTGACAGGGGTATCAATAAAGCTGTAAAAAAGCCGAAGAGCAGCGAGGATTGATGATTGATAACTATCACAGTCCGGTGCTCATCGCCCCGTACTTGGTGCGCGGCTTTTTTGACAGATTTATTGATAACTTTGGCGAGCATATTCAGGTCCGCGGCGGTGATGTGAGGCGAGCTTAGGCGAGTGTATTGGGCCCGGCGAAGGCAGGTACGTACACAGCTTCATAACTAGAGGCCAGTGTCTCTAATCACTTCAGAATAAAACACAACCTAGATCCAACATGCCTGAAAGGCACAATATTAGAACATATCAAAGAACCACCAGAAGGAATCAGTAGAGAACTACACCTAAGACAAAGGGAGACACAATGGATCCATAAATTAGGCACTATGACTCCCAATGGTCTAAACAAAGATATAGATATAGCTGCATTCCTGACATAAAAACCTATATAGAATTAAGAACTTTCGCTCCAGACATCTAAAACACATGTAATTCTACCGTTGAAACTATACAGATATCTAAATCTGACAACAATTTACCTCCAGAATGATCACAGCTAGAAAACTATTCATATATTTATCAATACTGATTTCCTCTTATCCTACATTCTAGCAATAAAGACACCGTCTTAATAGCCAACTAGTGATTATATCAATACTGTACCTAGTTAGCAAGGGAAATGATACTATATACATCCTACATTAAATACTAATATAATAACACATACTTCTTATAGAGATGTATTGAGTTAAATCTTTAGGATTATATATATCTTTAAATGAGGGTGATACTATCACACCTCTACGTTCACAAGATATATAATCATCATGGCAAATTAAACTGTACTTGCCACTGTATTCTCACTACATGTATGTACAAATATATCTCCATCATATGTATTAATACCTATCACTTGGAATAATCCTCTATATTGACTATTAACACCAATCCATGGTTACTGATAACCTGTCTTTATGCCTCCCATGCCAGATATTTGTCCATATAGTCAGGTATAACTAACTGCCACTAACATCTAGACCTCTATAATATGTCTTTTCTGTCTAATATCTTGGTTGACAATATTTTGACATCTGGACTAACCATAGGCTTGACACAATATGCTGAATCAGTAGTAGTGCTGGCTTGCCACCAACCATAAATCTATTGCGTTCAGCTTCTATTTTAAAGGGACATAATACTCATATGCTAAATCACTTGAAACTGATGCAGTATAACTGTAAAAAGCTGACAGGAAAATATCACCTGAGCATCTCTATGTAAAAAAGGAAGATATTTTACCTCACAATCTCCTCAGCTCAGCAGAGTAAGTTCTGTGTAAAAAGTTATACTTCACCTGCTCCCAGCTGCAGGTAAAAAAAAAAATAAAAAATGAAGAGAATGAATAGCAGCCAATCAGCATCAGCAGTGCTGAGGTCATGAACTCTTACTGTGATCTCATGAGATTTGACTTAACTCTCATGAGATTTCATAGTAAGCTTCCTTTTACCTGATTGGTGAAATAATATGAGAGTTCACGAGGCTCATCCCCTAAGGGTTGTCCAGGACAGACACACTAAAATGCTGCTTAGAAATCATTTACAATGGGAGGTGGCTACTGAGGGAACTTTGAGGTAAAATATCTTTCTTTTTTTACATAGAGGATGTTCAGGAGATATTTTCTAGTCAGCTTTTTAAAGTTATGCTGCATCACTTCCAAGTGTTTAAACATTTGGGGTATTAGGGCCCTTTAAGATGAATAAATCAACTGTATTTTATAAGTTCACATATATCTCTAAAAGAGATGGCACTGTCACACCTTTTATATTATATATTATCATTATGGCTAATGAAATTGTATGTGCCATTGTATCTTCATTATACGTATTGCAAATGTATCCTCAGCACATCTATTAACACTTTTCACTTATAACGAACATTTAGACTTTTATAATAGTCTTTGCCTGTCTAATTACCGATGTGATAATATCTGATGCAATAACTATCTTTGTGCTTGAGACAATATGCTGACATAATAACAGGGAGTGCAGAATTATTAGGCAAGTTGTATTTTTGAGGATTAATTTATTATGGAACAACAACCATGTTTCTCAATGAACCCAAAAAACTCATTAATATCAAAGCTGAATAGTTTTTGAAGTAGTTTTTAGTTTGTTTTTAGTTATAAGCTATTTTAGGGGGATATCTGTGTGTGCAGGTGACTATTACTGTGCATAATTATTAGGCAACTTAACAAAAAAACAAATATATACCCATTTCAATTATTTATTTTTACCAGTGAAACCAATATAACATCTCAACATTCACAAATATACATTTCTGACATTCAAAAACAAAACAAAAACAAATCAGTGACCAATATAGCCACCTTCTTTGCAAGGACACTCAAAAGCCTGCCATCCATGGATTCTGTCAGTGTTTTGATCTGTTCACCATCAACATTGCGTGCAGCAGCAACCACAGCCTCCCAGACACTGTTCAGAGAGGTGTACTGTTTTCCCTCCTTGTAAATCTCACATTTGATGATGGACCACAGGTTCTCAATGGGGGTTCAGATCAGGGTGAACAAGGAGGCCATGTCATTAGATTTCTTCTTTTATACCCTTTCTTGCCAGCCACGCTGTGGGAGTACTTGGACGCGTGTTGATAGAGCATTGTCCTGCATGAAAATCATGTTTTTCTTGAAGGATGCAGACTTCTTCCTGTACCACTGCTTGAAGAAGGTGTCTTCTAGAAACTGGCAGTAGGACTGGGAGTTGAGCTTGACTCCATCCTCAACTCGAAAAGGCCCCACAAGCTCATCTTTGATGATACCAGGCCAAACCAGTACTCCCACCTCCACCTTGCTGGCGTCTGAGTCGGACGGAGGCTCTCTGCCCTTTACCAATCCAGCCATGGGCCCATCCATCTGGCCCATCAAGACTCACTCTCATTTCATCAGTCCATAAAACCTTAGAAAAATCAGTCTTGAGATATTTCTTGGCCCAGTCTTGACGTTTCAGCTTGTGTGTCTTGTTCAGTGGTGGTCGTCTTTCAGCCTTTCTTACCTTGGCCATGTCTCTGAGTATTGCACACCTTGTGCTTTTGGGCACTCCAGTGATGTTGCAGCTCTGAAATATGGCCAAACTGGTGGCAAGTGGCATCTTGGCAGCTGCAACGCTTGACTTTTCTCAGTTCATGGGCAGTTATTTTGCGCCTTGGTTTTTCCACACGCTTCTTGCGACCCTGTTGACTATTTTGAATGAAACGCTTGATTGTTCGATGATCACGCTTCAGAAGCTTTGCAATTTTAAGAGTGCTGCATCCCTCTGCAAGATATCTCACTATTTTTGACTTTTCTGAGCCTGTCAAGTCCTTCTTTTGACCCATTTTGCCAAAGGAAAGGAAGTTGCCTAATAATTATGCACACCTGATATAGGGTGGTTGATGTCATTAGACCACACCCATTCTCATTACAGAGATGCACATCACCTAATATGCTTAATTGGTAGTAGGCTTTCGAGCCTATACAGCTTGGAGTAAGACAACATGCATAAAGAGGATGATGTGGTCAGAAATACTCATTTGCCTAATAATTCTGCACTCCCTGTACTATTGCTGGCCTGTTATAAACCGTAAAACTATGCACTCTGCTTTTTTTCTATTTTATTTTCTTCAATCTCATACGGCCAGCGCCAGCGTATATATACCTCGATATATCTTAATATATACATATTGCTTATATTATCTCAACAATTAATCTCTTGTTGAGTACTACATTTACCATGAGCCCATTGTATAACGAAAAAACTACAATACGCATTGACGCAACGTCATACGTCATGCGCAAACCCATCTCTCTCTGAGGCCTAAATTCACAATAGTACATCGTGACAGCCCACATAGAACTACTATACGTATAGACGTTACTACTATACGTCATACGGCATATCCATCAAACACCCTCAACAATAGGCCTGACGCTACCACGTCAGGTCACATGGTCTCTGATGGGCAATTGGACGTAGAGGGCATGCCGCCGCCAAATACGTTTAAAAGATTCACCATCCGAGCGTAACAAACACCCCTCTGAAGAAGAAGGGACAATTGAAAGCCGTTGAAACGCGTCAGGGTATTTATATATACTGATTTTAAATCATCTATGTTTTATATTTACTATTTATCAGCTTTTATACTGAGAAAAAACTTTTAAACTTGTTCGCCCTTTGTGTCGATTTTACTGGACTTTGGCTCACTATCTATTTCTGTACTGCATTTGGACATACACCTGGTTAATCCACTAAGAACCCGCCTATTACCTTATGTGCTATTAACATACCTCATATTGTTTTAGGTCAGAAAATGTGAGTTGAATTTGTATATTACTTTTTATTTGTCCCATTTAAATAAAAACTGTATACACTATCTATGACCTCTTGTTTCCTTGGGTACATCAACGGAGGAGAAAGTTTCATACCAAGACCAAGAAAACTCCAAGAGGCAGTAAGCACATCCGCCATAAGAAGTTTACTGGGATATCTTCATTTAAAGAACCGCATCCCCACATACTCCAAGAGGGCAGTCGAAATTGAAGGGAGCATCTACCGGTGTCCAGAATTGATCTACCACCTATAAAAAAAAAACAGTGCGGCATACTTACCTCATTAGATTGGGGTAATTTCTGGTAAGGGTATTCTATATATTCCAAATACCACTAGGACCCTCATCGCTACACACCAGTCAAGAATTGATTTTCTACTACTATTACAGACTCTATAACTACATTTACAACTATCTATGTATTAGGATTTATAGGGCGCTGTTAAAACCTTTTTCTTCTACAAATAAGTTAATATTTAAATAAATTCCATATATATAGGAGCTGATAAACTAAACAATAGATAATCCTAAAATATTATAAAAATAATTGATAAAAAGGATAAAAATTATTATTGTCACTTTCTCTTTGTATTGCACAGTACCTCTTCTTATCCCAAAAAGTTCAAAAGTGTTCCAAACAAAAGTTGATAAAGAAAGGAGGATATCCCTTTAAGATTCTTAAAATCCCTTATGGTTTCCCAACACGAGTACTCAATTGTGCAGCTCCAATCAAACCAGGCAGATCCAAGCCTCAGTTGAAATGACAAAGATATGTTTTTACAGGAACATTGTTATGCATAATAAACAGACTGGGGGTATCAGAATTATAAAATTAGTAGCGTATAATTAGTAAACCTTAAACAAAACATGAGGTCTTTAGCACCATTTGTCACATACTTAACGGTCCGGGCATTGTCCCCTTGTATAGGGGAGGTATAGTAGAGTTACTGCCAAACTAAAATAAATATACAGATTATTCTCCAAACTGCGTCCACAGTACAGATCCTGCTTAGCGTACCCAGAAACAGGTTCTTATCATCTGCTGCTCAAAAGATGACATTCTAATTTTTTTCCCTACATTATGAAGATAATGTTAAACATGTTAAAACTGGGTACTACAAGGTTGACAACTCATAAATTATATGCCAAGTTGGAAAAAATGTATTTTCAATTCAGGATACCACTAACTTTCTTGGGTTACCACATAACTCTAACAGGCATTCATATGCAACAAGATAACATTCAGGCTATCAAGGATTGGGCCAATATGTCTACTATCTGGATTGTTTCCAGGTAGGGGCCACCAGGTGCAACACAGAAAAGTTGGTGTGCCAGTGTGTGGAGTGTTAGTAGGGGGGCCATTCTTGTAATGGTATTCTAATTACCCGTTAAGCAATCCATATGATTAGTGCATTGATGCTATTCTCACCCTGTATGTCTAGTCCCCTGTGTATTGACCCTTGTGTCTGGTTTCCATCTGCTCCCCGTGACAGTTGGAACTAGGTTTTGCCACCCCTGTGAGAGGCATTGCATTGGGCTAAGGGCTATTCTACCTGGGTCTTCCCGAGAGTGGTCACAGTAATCCATCCAGCAAAAATGAGTCTTAGTGAGAGAATAAATGTAGGCATGCTAAAATACAACAATATTAATCTGTTGAACAGTAACTCAAGGCAAGGTTAATCAGATACGCAATACAACAGTAACATCAAACATAGTTTGTCAGAGAGATCTAATGAAAAACATGTTATTGCATAGAACATTAACTGCACTATAAATTAAAAACTTAGCTGTAGGTGCTCCTTCTAGGGGCTACAGTCAACAGTTCAATCCAGGAAGTAGAAGGTTAGTTCTATCTATACCCTATGTGGGTCAATAGATAATGTCTGCAAGGCATCTTGATAAGTTACTCTTCAGATGGAGCGATTGTCTTCTTCGTTGCGACCTGCTCCTGCTTCCTCAGGAACAAGCCTCGCTACTGTGTTTAGGGGCCTAATATGCAGGCCCAGCACTTGATTAAAGGTTGGTAGGTCTGCTACGGTCCTGTATATGGTTGATGTTCCGTGCTTGGAGGCTATAATACAGGTGGGGAACCCCCATCTATATTGGATTTTTTGCTTCTTGAGTGCTGATGTGACATAGCAAAGGTCCCTCCTATTTTGCAGGGTTGTCAGGCACAGTTCAGTAAATACCTGTATATCAGATCCTTCATAAATCAGCGGATGTCATTGCCTTGAGTGCCTGAGGATATCTTCTTTGTCCTTGTAGGACAGGAGCTTTACAATTATGTCCCTTGGTGGGGCCCTTACAGGCGGTTTGGGCCTCAAGGCCCTTTGCGCTCTTTCGATCTGGACATCTGCTGCTGTCGGGGTATTTTAAAACATAATTTATGCTTACCTGATAAATTCCTTTCTTCTGTAGTGTGATCAGTCCACGGGTCATCATTACTTCTGGGATATTACTCCTCCCCAACAGGAAGTGCAAGAGGATTCACCCAGCAGAGCTGCATATAGCTCCTCCCCTCTACGTCACTCCCAGTCATTCGACCAAGGACCAACGAGAAAGGAAAAGCCAAGGGTGAAGTGGTGACTGGAGTATAAATTAAAAAAATATTTACCTGCTCTTAAAAACAGGGCGGGGCCGTGGACTGATCACACTACAGAAGAAAGGAATTTATCAGGTAAGCATAAATTATGTTTTCTTCTGTTAAGTGTGATCAGTCCACGGGTCATCATTACTTCTGGGATACCAATACCAAAGCAAAAGTACACAGATGACGGGAGGGATAGGCAGGCTCTTTATACAGAAGGAACCACTGCCTGAAGAACCTTTCTCCCAAAAATAGCCTCCGATGAAGCAAAAGTGTCAAATTTGTAAAATTTGGAAAAAGTATGAAGCGAAGACCAAGTTGCAGCCTTGCAAATCTGTTCAACAGAGGCCTCATTCTTGAAGGCCCAAGTGGAAGCCACAGCTCTAGTAGAATGAGCTGTAATTCTTTCAGGAGGCTGCTGTCTAGCAGTCTCATAAGCTAAATGAATTATGCTACGAAGCCAAAAAGAAAGAGAGGTAGCGGAAGCTTTTTGACCTCTCCTCTGCCCAGAGTAAATGACAAACAGAGAAGACGTTTGTCGAAATTCCTTAGTTGCCTGTAAGTAAAATTTTAGAGCACGGACTACATCCAGGTTGTGCAGTAGACGTTCCTTCTTTGAAGAAGGATTTGGGCATAAAGAAGGAACAACAATCTCTTGATTGATATTCCTGTTAGTAACTACCTTAGGTAAGAACCCAGGTTTAGTACGCAGGACTACCTTATCCGAATGAAAAATCAAATAAGGAGAATCACAATGTAAGGCTGATAATTCAGAGACTCTTCGAGCCGAGGAAATAGCCATTAAAAATAGAACTTTCCAAGATAACAACTTTATATCAATGGAATGAAGGGGTTCAAACGGAACGCCTGAAAAACATTAAGAACAAGGTTTAGACTCCATGGTGGAGCAACAGTTTTAAACACAGGCTTAATCCTGGTCAAAGCCTGACAAAAAGCCTGGACGTCAGGAACTTCTGACAGACGTTTGTGTAACAGAATGGACAGAGCTGAGATCTGTCCCTTTAATGAACTAGCAGATAAACCCTTTTCTAAACCTTCTTGTAGAAAAGACAATATCCTAGGAATCCTAACCTTACTCCAAGAGTAACCTTTGGATTCACATCAATATAGGTATTTACGCCATATCTTATGGTAAATCTTTCTGGTAACAGGTTTCCTAGCCTGTATTAAGGTATCAATAACTGACTCAGAAAACCCACGTCTTGATAAAATCAAGCGTTCAATTTCCAAGCAGTCAGCTTCAGAGAAGTTAGATTTTGATGTTTGAAGGGACCCTGTATCAGAAGGTCCTGTTTCAGAGGTAGAGACCAAGGTGGACAGGATGACATGTCCACCAGGTCTGCATACCAAGTCCTGCGTGGCCACGCAGGTGCTATTAGAATCACTGATGCTCTCTCTTGTTTGATTCTGGCAATCAATCGCGGAAGCAACGGGAAGGGTGGAAACACGTAAGCCATCCTGAAGTCCCAAGGTGTTGTCAGAGCATCTATCATGACTGCTCCTGGATCCCTGGATCTGGACCCGTAACGAGGAAGCTTGGCGTTCTGTCGAGACGCCATGAGATCTATCTCTGGTTTGCCCCAACGTTGAAGTATTTGGGCAAAGACCTCCGGATGAAGTTCCCACTCCCCCGGATGAAAAGTCTGACGACTTAAGAAATCCGCCTCCCAGTTCTCCACTCCCGGGATGTGGATTGCTGACAGGTGGCAAGAGTGAGACTCTGCCCAGAGAATTATCTTTGATACTTCCATCATAGCTAGGGAGCTTCTTGTCCCTCCCTGATGGTTGATGTAAGCTACAGTCGTGATGTTGTCCGACTGAAACCTGATGAACCCCCGAGTTGTCAACTGGGGCCAAGCCAGGAGGGCATTGAGAACTGCTCTCAATTCCAGAATGTTTATTGGCAGGAGACTCTCCTCCTGACTCCATTGTCCCTGAGCCTTCAGAGAATTCCAGACGGCACCCCAACCTAGAAGGCTGGCGTCTGTTGTTACAATTGTCCAGTCTGGTCTGCTGAATGGCATCCCCCTGGACAGATGTGGCCGAGAAAGCCACCATAGAAGAGAATTTCTGGTCTCTTGATCCAGATTCAGAGAAGGGGATAAGTCTGAGTAATCCCCATTCCACTGACTTAGCATGCACAGTTGCAGTGATCTGAGGTGTAAGCGTGCAAAGGGTACTATGTCCATTGCCGCTACCATTAAGCCGATTCCCTCCATGCATTGAGCCACTGACGGTGTTGAATGGAATGAAGGGTGCGGCAAGCACTTTGAAGTCTTGTTAGCCTGTCCTCTGTCAGGTAAATCTTCATTTCTACAGAATCTATAAGAGTCCCCAGGAAGGGAACTCTTGTGAGTGGAACGAGTGAACTTTCTTTTCGTTCACCTTCCATCCATGTGAACTTAGAAATGCCAGCACTAACTCTGTATGAGACTTGGCAGTTTGAAAGCTTGAAGCTTGTATCAGAATGTCGTCTAGGTATGGAGCTACCGAGATTCCCCGCGGTCTTAGTACCGCCAGAAGAGCACCCAGAACCTTTGTGAAGATTCTTGGAGCTGTAGCCAATCCGAATGGAAGAGCCACAAACTGGTAATGCCTGTCTAGGAAGGCAAACCTTAGGTACCGATAATGATCTTTGTGAATCGGTATGTGAAGGTAAGTATCTTTTAAATCTACAGTGGTCATGTACTGACCCTCTTGGATCATAGGTAAAATTGTCCGAATAGTCTCCATCTTGAACGATGGAACTCTTAGGAATTTGTTTAGGATCTTTAAGTCCAGGATTGGTCTGAAAGTTCCCTCTTTTTTGGGAACCACAAACAGATTTGAGTAAAACCCCTGTCCCTGTTCCGATCGTGGAACTGGATGGATTACTCCCATTAACAAGAGCTCTTGTACGCAGCGTAGAAATGCCTCTTTCTTTGTCTGGATTGTTGACAATCTTGGACAGATGAAATCTCTCTCTTGGAGGAGAGTATTTGAAGTCCAGAAGGTATCCCTGAGATATTATCTCTAGCGCCCAGGGATCCTGAACATCTCTTGCCCAAGCCTGGGCGAAGAGAGAAAGTCTGCCCCCCACTAGATCCGATCCCGGATCGGGGGCCCTCAATTCATGCTGTCTTAGGTGCAGCAGCAGGTTTCCTAGTCTGCTTGCCCTTGTTCCAGGACTGGTTAGGTTTCCAGCCTTGTCTGTAGCGAGCAACAGCTCCTTCCTGTTTTGGTGCAGAGGAAGTTGATGCTGCTCCAGCTTTGAAATTACGAAAGGAACGAAAATTAGACTGTCTAGTCTTGGCTTTGGCTTTGTCCTGAGGCAGGGCATGGCCTTTACCTCCTGTAATGTCAGCGATAATCTCTTTCAACCCGGGCCCGAATAAGGTCTGCCCTTTGAAAGGTATATTAAGCAATTTAGACTTAGAAGTAACATCAGCTGACCACGATTTTAGCCACAGCGCCCTGCGTGCCTGAATGGCGAATCCTGAATTCTTCGCCGTAAGTTTAGTAAGATGTACTACGGCCTCCGAAATGAATGAATTAGCTAGTTTAAGGACTCTAAGCCTGTCCGTAATGTCGTCCAGAGTAGCTGAACCAATGTTCTCTTCCAGAGACTCAATCCAGAATGCCGCTGCAGCCGTGATCGGCACAATGCATGCAAGGGGTTGCAATATAAAACCTTGTTGAACAAACATTTTCTTAAGGTAACCCTCTAACTTTTTATCCATTGGATCTGAAAAAGCACAGCTATCCTCCACCGGGATAGTGGTACGCTTAGCTAAGGTAGAAACTGCTCCCTCCACCTTAGGGACCGTTTGCCATAAGTCCCTTGTGGTGGCGTCTATTGGAAACATTTTTCTAAATATCGGAGGGGGTGAGAACGGCACACCGGGTCTATCCCACTCCTTAGTAACAATTTCAGTAAGTCTCTTAGGTATAGGAAAAACCTCAGTACTCGTCGGTACCGCAAAATATTTATCCAACCTACACATTTTCTCTGGTATTGCAACTGTGTTACAATCATTCAGAGCCGCTAACACCTCCCCTAGTAATACACGGAGGTTTTCCAGTTTAAATTTAAAATTTGAAATATCTGAATCCAGTCTGTTTGGATCAGAACCGTCACCCACAGAATGAAGTTCTCCGTCCCATGTTCTGCCACCTGTGACGCAGTGTCTGACATGGCCCTAATATTATCAGCGCACTCTGTTCTCACCCCAGAGTGATCACGCTTACCTCTTAGTTCTGGTAATTTAGCCAAAACCTCAGTCATAACAGTAGCCATATCCTGTAATGTGATTTGTAATGGCCGCCCAGATGTACTCGGCGCTACAATATCACGCACCGACCTCTGAGCGGGAGATGTAGGTACTGACACGTGAGGCGAGTTAGTCGGCATAACTCTCCCCTCGTTGTTTGGTGAATTTGTTCAATTTGTACAGATTGACTTTTATTTAAAGTAGCATCAATACAGTTAGTACATAAATTTCTATTGGGCTCCACTTTGGCATTGCAACAAATGACACAGGTATCATCCTCTGAATCAGACATGTTTAACACACTAGCAAATAAACTTGCAACTTGGAAATACAATTCAATTAGAATAATATTAAAACGTACTGTGCCTTTAAGAAGCACAGAAGATCTATGACAGTTGAAAATTAATAAATTGAAACAGTTATAGCCTCAATCCTTGTAAACAACACAACTTTAGCAACGGTTTAATCCCATTAGCAAAGATAACAAATTCTGAAAGCAGGAAACAAATTACAGAATAAACGTTTTTTATCTCAGTCAAACTATAATTCTCACAGCTCTGCTGAGAGAAATTACCTCCCTCAAAATAAATTTTGAAGACCCCTGAGCTCTGTAGAGATGAACCGGATCATGCAGGGAATACAATGAGTTGCTGACTGAAATATTTGATGCAGTAAAAGCGCCAAAAAACGGCCCCTCCCCCTCACACACAGCAGTGAGGGAGAACAGAAACTGTCAGAAAAACAGATTAAGCAACTGCCAAGTGGAAAAATAGTGCCCAAACATTTATTCACTCAGTACCTCAGTAAATGAAAACGATTTTACATTCCAGCAAAAACGTTAAACATAATCTCTAGTTATTAAACAGCTTTATGTATTTCTTACAGTGTAATTCTAGTGAAGTACCATTCCCCAGAATACTGAAGTGTAAAGTATACATACATGACATTATATCGGTATGGCAGGATTTTCTCATCAATTCCATTGTCAGAAAATAAAAACTGCTACATACCTCTATGCAGATTCATCTGCCCGCTGTCCCCTGATCTGAAGTTTACCTCTCCTCAGATGGCCGAGAAACAGCAATATGATCTTACACTACTCCGGCTAAAATCATAACAAAAACTCTGGTAGATTCTTCTTCAAACTCTGCCAGAGAGATAATAACACACTCCGGTGCTATTTTAAAATAACAAACTTTTGATTGAAGATATAAAACTAAGTATAATCACCATAGTCCTCTCACACATCCTATCTAGTCGTTGGGTGCAAGAGAATGACTGGGAGTGACGTAGAGGGGAGGAGCTATATGCAGCTCTGCTGGGTGAATCCTCTTGCACTTCCTGTTGGGGAGGAGTAATATCCCAGAAGTAATGATGACCCGTGGACTGATCACACTTAACAGAAGAAATATACTTTAAACAGCTCTTGGACAAAACTGCCGACTTCAGAAGGACTTACTGCTTCTGGAATGCCTCGGAGCTGGAGGTTATTTTGTCTGCTCCGGTTTTCTAGGTCTTCAATGCTTTGCAATTTCACTTCTTGTGACTGGACACAGCTAGCTTGGTGCTGTAAATACGAGGTATCCTGAGTTTCCTCGACAAGAGTGACCCTCTGATCTATCACCACAATATCATTCTTTAGCTCGCTGAACATATGCTTCACGTCCATCATGGCCTCCTTTATGTCAGTTTAGAAGATAGATGCTTAATGTCATCCTTGGTGACATATGTGTGTTGTGGGGGGATCCATTTCAAAGACCCGGAGTAGACATCTCCTGCTTTGCGCTATCTACCATACCTCTACTGGAGTTTTGTGCAGCGTCAGAGGCAATTAGATAATTCTCTATATTGGAAGACTGGGAGCTTTTGACTTGTTTTGTGACTCTTTTTGCTGACATGGCTGTGGGTTTGTGCGTTAGGTGATGCAGCGTTGGTCTTTTGTGCAGAAGGCCTTGGCTCCCAGTGACTGCTAAGTGGCTCTTTGTATTGTGCCCCTTCTAGATAACTGGTGCACTCCTCCCAAATGATGCCAGCAGAGATTAGGCATTTCTACTCACAGACGACCCTCTGGTATATAATAGGGGTGTCCCTGAGTTCTATTAATTTAGTTGGCAAGGCAAATGATCTGTGCTCTTTGTCAAGTTCAGTGCTGTAGCCTTTCCACTCTCTGGGAGTTGTAGCTGAGGGGATGCACTGTCTAAAGCTATAGCGCTAGCTAACCAAAATGGCGGGTTGCTACTGTTACAAGGGCCCTATGTAAGGCCTAAGCTCAGTGGAAGTCCTATGCTGTGTTATGCTTAAATCTCACTACGGGACTTGCCAGTCTGGAATCGCCACAGTGGCTAAGTTCACCAGAACAGCTTGTTAGCAGCCGGTATTTGTATTGAGGTGCTTACAGGTTTCGTCATCCGTTAAGGCAAACCTGCTTTAATGTCCTCCACTCACCGGGTCCTCTGAGGCAGAGGCGTGTCTTGAATAGCGTCTGGTGCCGTAGCAGCTTGTGGAGTTTCTTCCATTGTTATGTGTGAGTACTCTGCTAACGGCAAGTCACCTTCTCACTGCATGGCCTGCTCAGGAATTCCCCAAGGTTCTCTCGCTTTTTGCCCGGGGCCACTGTGCCTCTAATTGCTGTTTTCTGCACGCCGCATTGTTGTAGTGAGGGTCCGCAGTCTGGTGTATCTGGGCAAAGATCTCCTAATGGGATGTCCCGTAGTGAGGCGGCTCCAGCTAAGCCGGTCTTTCAGGCCCCTGTACTCTCCGCCTGCGTTTGTCTACGCAGCTCAATGATATCCCTTGGTAATGTGTCTACAATGTTTTAGTTTGTCCATCTGCTGCTGGGATCATTCCGTTACACTGTAAAGTAAAAAAGTTTTGTTCTGGATTTCTGTCAGTGTTTTTAATCTGCTAGGTGAGATTCAAGGATTTCGGAGCACTTTTAATGTGCAGCCATCAGCTAGCGTGGCCAGGCTCCGCCCCTTAAATTTTTTTTTTTTTTAACTATTTACTGTTTCATCACATAGTGAAGTTTTTATATGGTATAAACTCTTTTTTATATCCATTTCAATAGCTTGGAATTTCTCTATAGCGCTCCCTTGCCATCAATATAGTCCATTGTCTTTTTCTGTATATGTTGAGGGACAAAGCTAGCATATATATTTTGGCGCATTATATTTATATATATATTGTAACTCTAGCAGATATTCCTCTTTAATATAACTGCTGCCTTAACAAAAATCAGAAATCACTAATACTAATTATAGAGCTCACCAACACCAGAGATATCAAGATTACCTAATTTCCATAAATAGAGCTGTGAATAATAAACAAAGAGAACACTCACAGGGTAACTGGACATCAAACATATATTCAGTTCTGAGAGAAAGTGTTAATTAATCCCCAAGTATTGATTATAATAACCAATTGCCATCCACCTCAGCCCGCACTAATTTAGAAACATCCAAAAGCAAGTCTTTTTTAGGACAGGGTCTGCCCAAAAGAGACATAAAAATGAGAAGAAAAAGAATGTGTTCAGAAGAAGAGGTTGCAGAGGGGGAACAAATAAGAAATCTAAAAAAACAGGGGAATGAAGGTAATACCAATAAAATACAGCTAGATTACGAGTTTTGCAAATAGCGCATACGTTATTTTCATTGCGCACGCTTCATAACGTAGGTTTTACAAGTCTGAAAACAACCTCATTACCATCGCATTAACACGAGTACCGCGTTTATTTAACTTGTGTAATCATGGACACGTAATGGATCAATGCAAACTTAAGAATAAACTGATTTTTCATCTAACACTCGATATCACGAGAACTACACACTGCTCTATCATATTACACATACAACATAATGGGCACTATAAGCTAAATTGTACAAACAACATTCGCTCACACAACACATACAAATCTTCACTAAAGCACACCTGGACCTCGTTTACTTTGCAAACCGGTACATCATTAACCATTTACATAGGGTATATAAGCATTCTCTGAACATGGCTACCTTGACTGTATTGCTTTTTCGAGATAGGTGCAAGTCTAGGAATTGGAGGTTACAGAGAATTAGTGAGACAGAGAGTTAGTGAGACAGAGAGTTAGTGAGAGAGAGAGTTACACCTAGATTACGAGTTTTGCGGTAAGCTTAAAAAGCAGCGTTAGCCGGTCCTAACGCTGCTTTTTAACGACTGCTGGAATTACGAGTCTTGAAGGTACAGGCTCACCGCTCACTTTTTTGGCCAGACTTGGAAATACCGCAAATCCACTTACGTAGTTAAGAGTTTTACACTACAACGCCGTAGCATAAAACTCTTAACTAAAGTGCTAAAAAGTATACTAACACCCATAAACTACCTATTGACCCCTAAACTGAGGCCCTCCCACATCGCAAACACCTAAAAAAAATGTAACCCCTAATCTGCCAAACCGGACATCGCCGCCACTATAATAAATATATTAACCCCTAAACCGCCGCACTCCCGCCTCACAAACATTAGTTAAATATTATTAACCCCTAATCGCCGACACCTACCTACATTTATTAGCCCCTAATCTGCCGCCCCCAACGTCACCGCCACTATACTAAAGTTATTAATCCCTAAATCTAAGTTTAACCCTAACCCCCCCTAACTTAAATATAATTTAAATAAATTAAATAAAATTACTATAATTAACTAAATAATTCCTATTTAAAACTAAATACCTGTAAAATAAACCCTAAGCTAGCTACAATATAACTTATAGTTATATTGTATCTAGCTTAGGGTTTATTTTTATTTTACAGGCAAGTTTGTATTTATTTTAACTAGGTAGAATAGTTCTTAAATAGTTATTAACTATTTAATAACTACCTAACTAAAATAAATACAAAGTTACCTGTAAAATAAAACCTAACCTAAGTTACAATTACACCTAACACTACACTATAATTAAATTAATTCCCTAAATTAAATACAATTAAATACAATTAAATAAAATTATCTAAAGTACAAAAACAAACAAACACTAAATTACAGAAAATAATAAAGAAATTACAATATTTTTAAACTAATTACACCTAATCTAATCACCCTAACAAAATAAAAAAGCCCACCCAAAATAAAAAAGCCCTACCCTACACTAAATTACAAATAGCCCTTAAAAGGGCCTTTTGCGGGGCATTGCCCCAAAGTAATCAGCTCTCTTACTTGTAAAAAAAATTACAAATCCCCCCCAACATTAAAACCCACCACCCACACAACCAACCCTACTCTAAAACCCACCCAATACCCCCTTAAAAAAAGTAAATTTGTATTTATTTTAGCTAGGTAGTTATTAAATAGTTAATAAATATTTAGTAACTATTCTGCCTAGTTAAAATAAATACAAACTTGCCTGTAAAATAAAAATAAACCCTAAGCTAGCTACAATGTAACTATTAGTTATATTGTAGCTAGCTTAGGGTGTATTTTACTGGTAAGTATTTAGTTTTAAATAGGAATAATTTTGTTAATTATAGTAATTTTATTTAGATTTCTTTAAATTATATTTAAGTTAGGGGGTGTTAGGTTTAGGGTTAGACTTAGGTTTAGGGGTTAATAACTTTAATATAGTGGTGGCGACGTTGGGGGCGTCAGATTAGGGGTTAATCAATGTAGGTAGGTGGCGTCGATGTTAGGGCCAGCAGATTAGGGGTTAATAATATTGAACTAATGTTTGCGAGGCGGGAGTGCGGCGGTTTAGGGTTTAATATGTTTATTATAGTGGCGGCGACGTTGGGGGCAGCAGATTAGGGGTTAATAAATTTAGATAGGTTGTGGCGACATAGGGGGCAGCAGATTCGGGGTTAATAAATATAATGTAGGTGTCGGCGATGTTGGGGGCAGCAGATTAGGGGGTCATAAGTATAATGTAGGTGGCGGCGATGTCCGGAGTGGAAGATTAGGGGTTAATAATATAATGTAGGTTGCGGCGATGTCGGGGGCGGCAGATTAGGGGTTAATAAGTGTAAGATTAGGGGTGTTTAGACTCGGGGTTCATGTTAGGGTGTTAGGTGTAGACATAAAATGTATTTCCCCATAGGAATCAATGGGGCTGCGTTAAGGAGCTTTACGCTGCTTTTTGGCAGGTGTTAGACTTTTTTTCAGCCGGCTCTCCCCATTGATTCCTATGGGGAAATCGTGCACGAGCACGTTACACCAGCTCACCGCTAACGTAAGCAGCGCTGGTATTGGAGTGCGGTAAGGAGCAACATTTTTCTCAATGCTCACTTCTTGTCTGGGTTGTAAAAACCCGTAATACCAGTGCTGTCTGTAAGTGAGCGGTGAGCATAAACTGCTCGTTAGCACCGCACAGCCTCTAATGCCAAACTCGTAATCTAGCCGAAATAAAATTAGCTAAAGTACAAAAACAAACACTAAATTACAGAAAATAATAAACAAATTACAAGATTTTTAAACTACTTACACCTAATCTTATCCCCCTATCAAAATAAAAAGCCCCCCAAAATAAAAAAGCCCTACCCTACACTAAATTACAAATAGCCCTTAAAAGGGCCTTTTGCGGGGCATTGCCCCAAAGTAATCAGCTCTTTTACCTGTAAAAAAAATTACAAATCCCACCCAACATTAAAACCCACCACCCACACAACCAACCCTACTCTAAAACCCACCCAATACCCCCATAAAAAAACCTAACACTAACCCCTTGAAGATCACCTTACTGGGAGAAGTCTTCATCCAACCGGGCTGAAGTCCTCAATGAAGCCGGGAGAAGTCTTCATCCAAGCTGGGCAAAGTGGTTCTCCAGACGGGCAGAAGTCTTCATCCAGATGGCATCTTCTATCTTCATCCATCCGGCACGAAGCGGGTCCATCTTCAAGACATCCGACACGGAGCATCCTCTTCATCCGATGGCTAACACTGAATGAAGGTTCCTTTAAATGACGTCATCCAAGATGGCGTCCCTTCAATTCCGATTGCCTGATAGAATTCTATCAGCTAATCGGAATTAAGGTAGAAAAAATCCTATCGGCTGATGCCGTCTGGATGAAGACTTCTTCCTGTCTGGAGGACCACTTCGCCCGGCTTGGATGAAGACTTCTCCCGGCTTCGTTGAGGACTTTGGCTCGGTTGGATGAAGACTTCTCCCGGTAAGGTGATCTACAAGGGGTTAGTGTTAGGTTTTTTAAGGGGGTATTGGGTGGGTTTTAGAGTAGGCTTAGTTGAGTGGGTGGTGGGTTTTAATGTTGGGGGGGATTTGTAATTTTTTTTACAGATAAAAGAGCTGATTAATTTGGGGCAATGCCCCGCAAAAGGCCCTTTTAAAGGCTATTTGTAATTTAGTGGATTAGATTAGGTGTAATTAGTTTAAAAATCTTGTAATTTGTTTATTATTTTCTGTAATTTAGTGGGGGGTTTTTTTTGCACTTTAGCTAATTTTATTTAATTGTATTTCATTTAGGGAATTAATTTAATGATAGTGTAGTGTTAGGTGTTAATGTAACTTAGGTTAGGTTTTATTTTACAGGTAAATTTGTATTTATTTTAGCTAGATAGTTAGTAAATAGTTAATACCAGTGATGTGCAGTCACTAGAGGCAGGTGAGGCAGTACTTCACCTCTCATATGGGCAAAAATATATATATTTTTATTGGCTTTAAAAAATAAAAAAAATAAAAATTGTAATTTTTTCCCCCAGCATTTTTTTTTCACAGCTTCATGTTGTGCAATGGAGAGGCACAAGCAGGTCTGCCCACCATTACACAACATGCTGCGCCACCTACTGGATGAAAGTGGTTAAGATCATTGCATGGCCCATTAATTGCTTATTTGAGGCAGTCCTTTTTGGGCTGAACCAATCCAGTGAGAGGCATTAGTAAGTGGAACTTAGGGTTGGGGCTGGATGTTAAATCATATAAAACAAAACAAAAATGGAAAAAAAAACTTTTATTTATTTTGTTGCTGTCCAGTGAACCTGCTAGCTTTGCTAAGGTGAAAAAGAGAGTTCTGTACTACCCCTCTAAGTGCAGTGTAATGTTCCACTATGACTTCCTTAATACAGACAGAGGCAGAGCAGGAAGAGAGATGCAGTCAAAGAGCAGTGTTTTAGCCACATCTTAGTAAGTTCTGCAACCTTAGATTTCACTGAAAGGGATTCTGTTAGTGAAAATTATAATTTAATGAATGTGGTTTAGTGTTTTTTTTACTCTTTCACAGCAGGGTCGTTTTTGTATTTTGTTTCCTCAAACTTTACACCCACTAACTTAGCAGCTTGCCTCTGTACTAATTTATAGTCTTACTTACTGAACTCTTTGTAGCTCTGCTGTTTTATTACTTAAAAATGCAATGGTCCCTCTCCCCCCCCCACCCTTGTGTGTGTGTGTCTCTCTCTATCTATCCATCTCTCTTCTTATGTGTTGTTCTCCCCCATGGTCTCTTTCTCTCTCTCTCTTCCTCCCCCTCTGACTCTCTCATCCCTTATGTGTCTCTCTAACCCTCTGTGTTTGATTGTCTGTGTCTCTCTCTCTTTCTCTCTCTCTAACTCTCTGTGTGCGATTGTGTCTCTCTCTCACACACCCTCTGTGTGTGATTGTGTCTCTCTAACCCTCTGTGTTTGATTGTCTGTGTCTCTCTCTCTTTCTCTCTCTCTAACTCTCTGTGTGCGATTGTGTCTCTCTCTCACCCTCTGTGTGTGATTGTGTCTCTCTAACCCTCTGTGTTTGATTGTCTGTGTCTCTCTCTCTCTCTTTCTCTCTCTCTAACTCTCTGTGTGCGATTGTGTCTCTCTCTCTCTCACACCCTCTGTGTGTGATTGTGTGTCTCTCTCTCTTTCTCTCACACCCTCTGTGTGTCTCTCCCCCCATCTCTCTCTCCCTATCCCCCTGAGTGCTTTTCTGTGTTTCTGTCTACCTTTTATTTATTTAATTAATGAATTGGTAGTGCCATCTGATAGTGTGGCTTTATTTAAAGGGGTGGGGTCAAGCGCCCCACCATCTTTAAATTTCACCAGCCGCCACTGGATCAAGACATTTTTATATTTACTGATTAATGAAAGAATCTATAAGCATAATTTGCAGCATTAAAGTAAAAAGTATGTTTTAAACATATTTTAACCCTTTGAGTGCTAATGACGGCTGTGAGCCGTCACAGAGTTTCTCACTCTGGTGCTAATGACGGCTCAGAGCCGTCATGAGCACTCTCCCACCTTGAGGGAGATCTGGGGGCTCCTTACTGATCCTACCCCAGCGATCGTGCCTCTAGAGTGACAGGCATCGACGGGGCTTCATGTGATGCGCGGTGACATCACGCGCAATTACGTGATGACGTCACCGCGCAACTTTATTTATACTTAACAATGTTAAGTATAGGAGGAGGGGGCATGCTGCTTAGAAGCCTGTATCTCAGGCATCTAAGCAGCTACAGACCCCCAAGACCCATTGTTGGAAAGGTAATCGCCTAACCTTTCCAACAGTGTAAGTCTTGGGGGGTCTGTAAAAAGAAATAAAAAAGTTTAAATTTTTTTTCCGATAATTTCAAAAATAAAAATAAATAAATAAAATATTAGCATCCAGTTGGGAAATGGCTTAGCAGCCAAAGGGTTAATGGGCATGGATTTCTATATCTCATAATCAGAGCTAGCATTTTGTTATCTGGCAAGTGTTTCTGTTACAATCCTTTAGACTAAAATCAGATGTTTACTAAGTTGACCAGTTTTCCAAGAAACCATTTAAAGGGACATGAAACCCATATGTTTTCTTTCATGATTTAGAATGAGCATGCAATTTTAAATAACTTTCCAATTTACATCTAATATCTAATTTTCTTCATTCTTTTCATATCCTTTGTTGAAAATCATATCTATATATGCTCAGTAGATGGTCAGTATCTAAGTATTAGTATGTGGTACCAATACAGTAATGTGTATGGTTTTTTTTTTCTTTCTCCCCTCTCTCCTGACCGCCCCGCCATGAAGGCCAGTATTTAGAAAGTAAATCACGTCTTCACAATGATGGCTCATCACGGAGATTTCCCCTACTATTTTGTGTGTCTACACTTGGTATGAGAGTGTTTGGCAAGTTCTGAGGCTTGTGTCGGTTCCAGATTTCATCATCTGGTAATGCACGTCTAGGTTATCTGTTTTCATGAAGTGGTACCTCTCTAGTGTAAGGAAGTCTATCATCTGAGTGCACCAGTCACCACCACTTGGGGGAGTTACTGGGGGAGTTACTGATTTCCAGGATTTAGGAATGAGTTTTTTAGCTCCATTAATCATCAACAAAAGTAATGATTTTGTGGCTTTATTTTGGATTTTGGGGAGATTTTGAAACATTAGTATTTGCAATTGGAGCGATACATCAATTTCAATTATCTTTGATATAGCATTAAAAATGGTTTCACAGTAGGCCACTATTACTGGGCAAGTCCACCAGATGTGGTACATTGTTCCTTTTTGACCGCATCTTCTCCAGCAAGAGTCAGTGATTTGTGGGTTTGCTCTATGAAGTCTGGTGGGGGTTAAGTACCACCTACTCATGAATTTAAAGTGCATCTCCTGAGTGTTGGCTGACGATGATGCCTTTATTGCTATCTGAAATGCCCTTTTCCACTCAGTGGGTTGTGTGTCTGAGTTGGTCTCTCTGTCCCAAGCCTGTGTATATGTAGGAAGTAAATGTTCATCACTTATCAGCAATAAAAGGGATATAGTGTCTCTAGGTGGAGTCAGCTGAACACATAAAAGTTCGAAAGGGGTGAGATCCCTATTCATCGAATTTTTATGTCGGTGAGTGATAACAAAATGTTTAATTTGGGAGCGCGCAAACCAGGACGAGAACAAGATCTCGTCCCAATTCTGGAAGAATTCCAATGGTGCGATGTCCCCTCTGTCTAGAGCAAAATGTAAGACCCCATCCCTCAGTTTATATGGATGTCTGTGCGCAATCTTATTGTGTGTTAGTGGTATTCCGGGATGTTCTCGTAGAGGCAGGAGCAGAGAGTAGGGTGTAGAAATATTATTAGGGACAGAGATCGCTTTATCCCATTCTCTAAACGTCTCTTGTGTGATAGGATAATGCTTCAATATTGAAGGTCTATGACGTGGCTCAATCCAGGCCATAGTAGCTGTATTTCCCTTTGAAAAAATCTGGTTATCTAGTTGGACCCAAGCTTTGTGTGTGGTATTCTGACTCCAATTTATAATATGTTGTAGTATTATTGCCCTTTGGTATACTTTGAAGTTGGGGAGTCCCAGCCCGCCTCTATGTTTGGGCAGGTGCATGGTTTGTCTGTTTATCCTACTCCTTTTTCCCTGCCAGATATAATTGTCGATAGTTTTTTGAAGTTGTGTGAGGTAAGTGGGAGGAAGAGGTATAGGAAGGGCCTGTAAAAGGTACAAAACCCGTGGAAGGATATTCATTTTAATAATGCCCACCCTGCCCATCCAGGATATTGGTTTGTTATTCCATTGCTGAAGATCACTCACTATCTTGTTCTTAAGATTTTGGTAATTATAAGTGAAGAGGTCAGTGTTGTTACTTGCCAAATTGATTCCTAAGTATTTCATTTTTTTTTGCAATGTGCATGTGAAGAGTTTTCTCTATGTGGGAAATGGTTTGGGGAGGTGTAGATATGTTAAGGAGTTCCGATTTTGTGACATTAAGATGAAAATTAGATACCTGACCGTATCTGTGCAGCTCTGCTAAAATGTTTGGAAGGGTTATTTCTGTATTCGAGACTGTGAATAATATATCGTCCGCATACATTATCATTTTGTGGTCTTTTTCTCCTACTTTAACACCTGTTATATTTTGATTAAGTCGTATGGAGACCGCAAGAGCCTCTATAGAGAGCACAAAAAGGAGTGGGGAAAGGGGGCACCCCTGTGTTCCGTTTGAGATAATAAATGGGTCTGAAAGTGTGCCATTAGTTCTAATTTTTGCATTTGGGTTGGAATATAAGGAAAAGATCAGATTGAGGAAAGCGGTTCCAAAATTCATCCTATGTAATACTGCTCTAAGAAAGTGCCAATCGACTCTGTCGAACGCCTTTTCGGCGTCCGACGAAAATAATGATAATGGTATGGATCTGTGTTTGGCGTAGCTGATTAATTGCATCACTCTCAGGGTGTTATCCCTAGCTTCGCGGCCCGGTACAAATCTCGCTTGGTCTGTGGACACTAACTGCGGAAGGAACTTATTCAGTCTGTTTGCTAACACTTTTGCGAAGACTTTAACGTCTGTGTTTAATAATGATATGGGCCTGAAATTTTCTGGCTTATCCGGCGTTTTGCTGGGTTTTGGTAAAACAGTGATGTGAGCCTCTAGCATAGTTGAAGGAAGGGTTTTGGTTTCCGAAAGTTCATTAAATAGAGCTTGTATATGGGGAACTAGAATGTGTCTAAAAATGTTGTAGTATTTAGGAGTAAGACCATCTGGGCCCGGACTCTTACCCAAGGGAAGGTCTTTTATCGCTTTGTCAATTTCTTCTGAGGTGATGGGTGAGTCTAATGAATTAGAGTCGTCTGGTGTAAGTCTCGCTAGTGGCAGATTTGATATATAAGCATTAGTTAGCATATGTTTTGTTGATAAGTGTCCCTGAGTAGGCGATACCGGTATTGGGGAATCTAGGTTATATAGATTGCTATAATAGTTTTGTAGTATGTTTGCTATTCCCTTACTGTCCTGTACCTTTGTACCCTTAGAATCTATTAGAGTGTGAATAAAGGTTTTGAGTTTTTTACGTTTTGTTGACCTAGCCAGAAGCTTACCAGGTTTATTCCCCTGGTCATAATACATTTGTCTCAAGCATAAAGCTTGTCTCTGTGACTCGGCTGTCAGAAGGTCTTTAAGATCCCTCTTAGCCTGCTGTAATTTGTTCGAGACCCCTTGGTCTCGGGGTTTCTTTTTATGTATGCTTTCTAGCTTGTGAATAGTGGAGTGAGCTTGTTCGTATTTAATCCGTCTCTCTTTCATTTGTTTGGCTTTTATTTTTAAGAATTCTCCCCTAACCACGCAATTGATGTCACTGTCGTTGGGTCCAGTAGGAGGTAGTCATCTAGCCTCCATATGTAGTTGGTCAGAGGGGCCTCCGGCCATACAATATTACACACCACAGGGGCGTGGTCTGTCCATGTAATTGGTCCAATTTGGCAGGAGTGTACGATTGGAAGGCTGATAGAGTCTGTAAACCAATAGTCAATGCAAGAGTATTTTTGAAAAACGTTAGAGAGGTAAGTGTAATCCCTACCCGCGGGGTGTAGCGTTCTCCATATGTCATGTAAATTTAGGTTTGCTAACGTCGTTCTAATTGATTTCAGAGTAGGTTTGGGGACACTAGATCCCGAGTTAGAGATGTCAAGTGCTGGGTATAATGGTACATTAAAGTCACCTCCCAGCAGTATTGTGCACTTTGAGTGATCTAGGAGCAGTCTCGCCATTTTTTTTAAAAAACGGTGCTGGTGTGTATTTGGTGCGTATACATTAAAAAGTGTGATTGGTCTTCTGAACAAGAGGCCCACAAGCAGCAAGTATCTGCCGTCTGTGTCCTTATGAATTGACATTAATTGAAAGGCTATGGAGCTATGCATCAAGATGCCCACTCCATTCTTTTTTTGAGGCCCTGAAGCAAAATATGCAATGGGGTATTTCTTATTAAGCCAGTTTGGCTCCCTTCTTCGCTGGAAGTGTGTCTCCTGCAAGAAGACGATAGAACTATGATGTTTGGATATATCTCGCATCGCTATTGAGCGTTTCCCAGGGCTGTTCAAGCCATGTGCCTTAATTGTCGTTAGCGTCAGTGTGTGTTCTGGTTTACGGGAGGCGGCAGCACTCATTTTACGTGGGGAAGATCTAGGGGGAAGAGAAAAAAAAAATGGGGGGGAAGGGGGAAAGAGAGTGAAAGGGAAAGTAAGAAGAATATAGAATAAGAAAAAAAGAGAACGAGATTTAGTATGTGATAGATAAGAGAAATTATATGTGTAAGAAACTTGTCAGCTGGATTCCGTTCCAGCAAACTACAACTAAAGTCTCGAACAGACCAGGATAGAGGTTTAAGTAGTTTGGTTATGCAAAAGAGAGAAAAAAAGAATCTCCTTGCTAAAGTGTACAGAAGAAGGATAGTACACCAATGGGGATGATATAAGGCTAAAATATGAAATGTAACTTATATAAAAGACGAGTAGGTATTTATTCTCGTCTTTATTCTGATTTTTACATGTAGTGTAAATTGTTTGAGTCTTGAAGTCTAACTTCAGGGTAGTATATGCTATGTGTGTTATCAGTTCTAATCTGCAGGGGTATGTAAAGTAATGTCATTAGCGCCTAATAAATTTGTGGGTATATTTGTAAGGGTATTTGATACCAATGTTTAACGTATGTTAGGGTGACAGAGAATAAACAAGCTACACTCCAGTGTGACACAACAGTTAATATAAAATATATAAGAAAGAGATAAAACAATGATTCTGTCTACGTGGTACAACATATAACAGTTTAAACAATGTAACCAAACATTTTTTAACTCCCCCAGATCAGCTATTCTCTCACTTATCTCCTATAACATGTAAGGAACATAGATGGGCCACTTCTCCACTTTCTAAGCACCCTTAATATTCGCTCATCTTAACTAGATACCTGTGTGAGAGGTAATTTATTGCTAAGCAATTTTTATTCTCCTTCTTGTGCTAAGGGCCCTGTATTTTAGCAAAAATTGTTATTGTCCAAATACATTATCTAGATATATTTTGTTTATAGTCCATACTACATTTCAAGACATATGTTGGGAATTCTATAGCTGAGCTAGACCCTTGTTTGTGGTGACCATTTCTTAGAATTGAACAGCATGGGGGTATAACCTTTTTCCTAAACTTTATATCTTAAAATTATATCTATTATACTACAATGAACGAGTCAATAGATGCTTTTCAAGAGATACTTGCGTTTCCAGTATGGAGTTGGAAAGTTCACATAAGCAGTTCTTATTCATACATAGTGGGTTTAAAGCCACCGTCTGCATTCAGTCTCCTGTGTCTCTGAGGCTGCTTGTGTCCTGTATGGTAGGGCCTGACGCTTCTCGTGCAGCGCCCTGTTCACCATGCGCTATCTCTTCATCCTGCTGTGTCTGTGCAGGTACTTCTATAGAAAGTTGAGTGCAAAACCTGTCAAGATCTTTCTCTGTCTTATAGATCACAATTTTATTATCTTTGGTTGCAATTATGGATACGGGGAACCCCCAGCGATAAGGTATTTTGTGGTTCTGCAGAACAGATGTAAGGGATCTGCGTTTTTGCAAATTGATGGGGTTGATATCACTAAATATTTGTATGTTGATCCCTGCATGCCGGATCGGCTGCTTTGCTCTGGAATTTCTCAGAATGTCTTCTTTGTCAGGGAAGTGGAGTAATTTCACAATAATATCCCTCGGCGGGGTTTTGGGTGGGGGTTTTGCCCTGAGTGCCATATGTGGTCTTTCGATAGGAATGTCAGGTGCACCGGGTGTCCCCTTAATTGTCCGGAATAAATCTTGTAAATATCCTGCAATCGCAGAGGGGGAGATTGATTCTGGTGCCCCTCTAATCCGCAAGTTGTTACAGCGGTTGCGATTTTCTAAATCCTCCACCTTTTCATTTAGGGCTTCAATACAGCTCTCTTGTGATGTGACTTTAGTGTTGAGTTGCTTTAATCTAGAATAAAATGAGGTATTCTGCTCCTCCATTGTGGTAATTCTACCTTTGATTGATGTCACATCCTTATGTAGATCTTTATACAGGGCTCTGACCTCGTGCATAGCTATTTTAATATCTTCTTTAGATAATAGACTCAGATCTGCTTTTGTTACATAGTCCGTAGGTAGCTGATCTAATGTATGCCCTTGTGTTGCTGTCTGTATGTCTGTAACTGCGTCAACCTGAGGGGACATAGCTTGGTCTACTGGTTTTAAGTAGTGTCCCATCATTTTAGTGTTGGTGCCCCTCTCCATTTTTTGATTTTTTTAATAGGAATTACAGTGCAGAGGACACCTTTCTTTTCTTTTAGGTGGGGAGTGTTACATTAATATTATAAGAGATGTATATTGTGTGCCTTGTAGCTTATCAAAAATAAAATGAAAGATGCAGTAGTCTTATATTGTGACAGTCTCCTGCTCCCTTCAATAATTTCTGCTATCAGCACTACAGTTCCGGGACACCCGGTGCTAAAATTGGGTATGTGTATATGACAAGGAGTTTAACAATCCTTTCAGTCCCCTCTGTCTAATATCACCCAGCAGTATTAAACGTATAGTGCGCAATGCAGGCCCACGCTCACCTGATATTTTTAAGACCGTGATGCCCTGCTATTCTCTAGGTCCGGATTATGTTTTGTTCTCTGGCTCTGCGGTCTGCTGACAATCTTCTGCCCGTGCTAATGGATAGCAATCTGAGCCTTCACACAGTGCACTTCTCCGTGTTGCTTGCTGATGGCCACGTGGAGTTCCGATATCTACTGATGGTCCGGTAAAATAAAACTGCTCTGCTCACCGCTCTGCCTTGTATTTAGACTCCTGATGCGGCACTTTATGTTATGCTGACACCTGCTCTGTTTTGGTCACCCAAATAGACTTTTATATTTAGTTTTTACATGTTAGGGATATCCCTCTAACGTCGCCAGGCCTAAGAGCTCTAACTTTATGCTGCCATTCAGCTCTGTGGCTAGGCTCCGCCCCCTCAATGCTCACTTTTTGTCTGTTAACGCCGGGTTTGTAAAAAACCCGTAATACCAGCTCTGTTTGTAAGTGAGCGGTGAGCATAAACTGCTCGTTAGCACCGCATAGCCTCTAATGCAAAACTCGTAATCTAGCTGTTAGTGAGAGAGAGAGTTAGTGAGAGATAGAGACAGTTAGTGAGAGAGAGTTAGTGAGAGAGAGAGTTTGTGAGAGTTTGTGTACGAATTTGTCTGGGTGAGTGTGCGAGTGCTGCTTTTTTTTCATTACTTATAGTTAAACACATTTACTTTCATTTACACGCAAACACATTCAATACATACATACACATAGCAGTAACACTACATACACACACACATACAATCCATACCCCATTCACTTTAATCCTATACTCATCCCATAGTTAGATTTTGTTTTATTCAGACCAACTTATTAATTACATACCCTCATTTAGTCCTTTTTTATATACATTTGTCTGTTTATTACTACCCCTTACCCTATTTTATAAATCCCATTCACAGTTTGAGCACTTTTTACTTTTATTTCATTATTTTAACCCCCTTTCATTTGTGCCCTTTCACCTTCTGAAAGGTTATGGCGGGAAGGAGGAGCCGAGGCAGGAGATCAGTGAGGAGATGTTGGAGATTATTAGGCAGCAGGTTAGGGAGGAGGCTAGGGAGGAGATGAGGCAGTAGAATGGGAAAGGGAGTGGGACAGGGAGTGGGAGAGGAAGAGGGAGAGGAAGGGAGAGATTTCAGGGTGAGTGGGCCCGTGGGTGGGCCCAGCCACATTGTTGAAGATGAACAAGTGGCTGGGCCCAGTGGTGTATTACAGGAGCGCAGACAGGGTGCAATACAGTCCAGAGAACAGAGGCTCACATCACAGGGGAAGCCCAGGCAGAGGGAGGAGAGATATACTAGGGAGGAGAAGGGGGTCCTTATAGCGGCCTATATGTAGAGGGCTATGAGGCTGCAGGCACCGAAGGCCACCCTTTCAGTCAAGAAACAGTTGTGGCTGGAGATCAGGGATGCCGTCAATGCAGTGGAGGAGTTCAGGATGGATGTAAACTCAATACAGCACTGCTACTGGGACTGCAAAAGTGAGCTAAAGAAGAAAATTTCAAGGGAGAGGGAATACAATGCAGGGACCGGTGGTGGTAGGGTTGCCACCTCAGCCATGTTTTCCTGGACACTTATGAGTTACACATGTTGCAGGGTGTGCAGGGAGGAACATGTAATGTGTTTCTGGACAGCACTATTCATTTTCCTCCCTGCACACCCTGCAGCATGTATAACTTATAAGTGTTCTGTATTTTAAGGGACAGGTGGCAACCCTAGGTGATGGCCCAGAGACATTTGTCTACAGCAGCTGGGAGGAAATACTGCGTCCCAACATCTCTGAGGTGGCCATAGTCAGGATCGAAGGAGGAATCGATACCCGGAACCTGCACTTCTCATCTGCTGGTAAGCTCATTTACTAACCTCTTTACATCCACCTTATAACCCATTCACACGCAAAATAAATTAGGGATATGACTAATGCAATTACGCTTTTTTAAACATTGTTACGTAAACGCATTCAGAATTACCTTGAGAAAATTCAATTTGAAGAAAAGCTATAACATTAGTATCAAGTCTACAGATTAGGTATGCATTTAAACAGATTTAAGACGCACGCAAAAATACATTCATATTGACCATCTAGATATCCAAAAGACGGGTTTGCAAATATGTAAATCGTATTGATTGCTTTTGGTTACAATTAAATTACGAAGGCAGCCTCATTAATACACTTTCAAATATAACATTTACATCTTTATTTGGAACTGTGCTAATGTCTCTTATTTCTTTAATTTTCAAATATACAGAGTCTGAGGCCACCTCGGAGGAAACACAGCACGAACATACTCCTCCTTCACCCAGACATGAGAGTGGTGCAGAAGATGACAGGCCACCTCGGGGAAAACTGGAGAAGAACCCTGCAGAAGATATCCCTGCACCAGCAGAAGATATCCCTGCAGCAGCAGCCCCCCGTGCAGCAGCTCCTCCTGAGGAGAACATTCCCCCCAAAATCCCAGGGGTGGAGCTGATGAGGGTCTTCCTGGAGGAAATGCAGACCTCCCAGAGGGCACAACAGGCACACACAGGGTTTATGACCAAAGCAGTGAACAGCCTGATAGAAAGACAAACAAATATGGTAAATGTTCTAAATAATATATTGCAGGTCCAGATCCAGTAATGGAAAGACCACAAGAGCTTGGACCATCAGTTCCTGAACCATCATCTCCTGTGCCTCCTCCATCTCCTACTCTGCCTGGTCAGTCCCCAACCACTTACAGTACTCCTCCTCCCCTTCTTCCCCAACCATCTCCAATGAGGACATGTCAGAGGGGGCATTTGGCCTCCCCAGAGCCTCAGTCTCGTGGGAAGAAGGGAAGGAGGAAGAAGTAATTATGTTTATATATTATTGTTTTTAATTTAAATTTAATGTGTAAAGGATAGGTATGTGATGATGTTGTCTTCTTACACTTGTGGAGCACACTCTGGGGCCCATTTATCAAGTGCCTGATGGAGCTTGAGGGCCGTGTTTCTGGCGAGCCTGCAGGCTCAACAAAAACACAATTTATGAAGCAGCAGTCTAAAGACCGCTGCTCCATAACCTGTCCGCCTGCTCTGAGGAAGCAGACAGACAGCGCCGCAATTCAACCTGATTGAATACGATCGGGTTGATTGACACCCTGCTGGCAGCTGATTGGCTGCGAATCTGCAGGGGGCGGGGTTGCACCAGCAGTTCACAAAAGCTGCTGGCGCAATGCTGAATGCGGAGAGCGTATTGCTCTCCGCATTCAGCAAGGTCTGTTGGACCTGATCCGCAATGTTGGATCAGGTCCAACAGATTTTTGTTAAATAGGGGCCTCTGTATTTGATAGGCTTCTATGGGACCGGGTCCATAGAGGCAGATTGTTTGCAGAGTGTATTTTACAAGTGTGTTGAGACAACATCAGCACATGCTGTCCTTGTTGATTAGATTGATTGGTTTTTGTGATGTGATGTCCAAACCTGTTCTCTTAATACAAAACAATGACCATTACAATTATACATGATGGCATATCACTGTGTTGATGCCAACAACATAGCTTAAACAAGAACATATGCTAACATATACTAATCCTTAGGGCTTATTGGTATATCTACATGTGCTTGTTAAATCAAGCAAATATTGGTATTTTATAATAAGCCTGTATGCCATATTTCTCTTGATGCGTTGACAACATTGAATACGTTAAATAAAGTGTATATATTTCAAGCTAGATTAAAGTGTTTTACTTATTTGGTAAATATATTTCATTTAAAAAGTGCATGAAAGAAGAAAATTTGCTTACATGATTTTGATTGAACATAACATTTTAAACAACATTCACATTTACTCATATTCTTTGATTCATTATCTTGTTATCCTTCGCTAAAAGGTTTATCTAGGAGAGCTCAGGAGCAGTAAAGAACATAGCTTCGATCTGCTGATTGGTGGCTGCATATATCTACCGATTGTCATTGCCTCACCCATGTGTTCACTTGAAAACTAGTAGTGTATTGATGCGCCTTCAACACATTATACCAAGAGACTGAAGCACATTTGAGAATAGAAGATAATTGGAAACATGGATAAAATTGTATGCTCAACATAACTAATGAAAGATACATTTAGAGTTTCATGTCGCTGTAAGATTTACATTTGAAATTCATACTCACAGTACAATATTTGGATAACAACAATGTGGAATCGATACATGACACAATATTGAACAGTTCATTAAGAAGAAATATCAGGACATAACATCTATAAAAAGAATACATCTCAAATAAATAAATATATATATATATATATATATATATATATATATATATATGCCATGCCATATATATCCATGCCAGCAACTGATGGCAACACAGCATGGATCGCTCCAATCGTGCTAGAGCCTCTATCATCAACCATGCTGAGTCACAACCTAAAAAAAAGTATGAATTTAAAATTAATATTAAAGGACCAGTCAACATTGTAGATTTGCATAATTAACAAATGCATGATAAGAAGACAATGCAATAGCACTTAGTCTGAACTTCAAATGAGTAGTAGATTTTTGTTAAATAAATTGCAAAGTTATGTCTATTTGCACTCCCCCAGTATCATGTGACAGCCATCAGCCAATCACAAATGCATATACGTATATTCTGTGAATTCTTGCACATGCTCAGTAGGAGTTGGTGACTCAAAAAAGTGTAAATATAAAAAGACTGTGCATATTTTGCTAATGGAAGTAAATTGGAAAGTTGTTTAAAATTGCATGCTCTATCTGAATCATGAAGTTTAATTTTGACTTGAGTGTCCCTTTAATTACAGAACAGAATCAAAATATAGCAAAGGGACATTGTACTAATTTAAATATAAATCAGGATTAGAATAAAATATTCTATATAGAAGAAGAATTACATATGAAATATGTTCTTCATAGATAAACCATTAAGATATGAAATAAAATAAAAACCCTAACGACAAATCATATTTTTTTTGGTTTATGACACACAGGGAAAGGGGCTGTGATTACAAATAAAACAGAAATAAGCATATTTACATAATTGATATTCAACAGCTAGCCAATATCATTTAGATCACAAAAAATGAAGATGGTAATTTAAAAGAATGTAAACATTAAAAATTTACATCCATAAAATAAAGAAAATCGTTATGAATAACATTTTATAATTAAAAAACATTAATTTATAATTAGATCAGTATAATGTCCCTTTAAAAATGTATGTTCTAATGTTAAATTGTAATGATACTTACATCGGTGGCTGGGAAGAAGTACAGGAAACCCAGGACAAGGAAGGTGGGGATCAGGGAAAAGGTGTGGTTGGGGAGGAGGGATGTGGCGAGGTGGGGAAGCTGGGGCCTGCTCGGGTAGGGGAGGTGGCTTACGGGGGTCCTGCTCTGGTGGGGCCTGCTCAGGTTGGCAGGGTGGGCGGCTAGGGCTTGGGCAGTAGGTTCCTGTGCAGGAGCAGGATGGACAAGGTGGGGAGAGCAGCGAGGGGCTGCAGGGGGGGGGGAGTTGGGGAAGGGGCAGGACGGGAATGATGGGAAGAGCGCCGGGGGGGGGGGGGGGGTTGGGGCAGGGTGATGCCCCAAAGTGGAAGGTCCATCTGAAAAATTTAATACAATTGTATAAATACATATATTATATGAAACATTTGAATTTAAACATAACATTTGTTTTCAGCATCATTTAAAATCTGTAAATTTTGATGCTTCCCAATATTTTGTACAAAAGTCACAATAATGACTATGTTTAAAGGTATTAATTGAGTTGAATCAAGTCTAATTTGAATCTTTTTTTAATTGATTCTTGAAACTCTGTTTGCTCACTGATATTTGTTATGGAACGTTTGAAACATGCTTTTAAATGTATTTATCAAAGTCAAAATTATGTGCTAATCTTTATGATTTTACAATATGACATTTCTATTTTTGATAATATACGGTATATCAGTACATATGGATGCATTTGATATTGAAAAGACATAGAGGTCTGTCTCTTATGTGATGTACTTGTCATTGGATCACATCTCAAGTGCATTATTATATCTGAACAAAATACAGTTCTTTTAGACCAGGGGTGTCCAAACTTTGCTCTCCAGAGGTTTTGGAACTACATTTCCGATGATGCTCAGCCAGCATTTTATCTAGCTGAGCATCATGGGAAATGTAGTTCCAAAACCTCTGGAGAGCAAAGTTTGGACACCCCTGTTTTAGACACATGCCTGTGGATTGACTTTGGAGAATCCACCAATTGGATACTATGGGAGTGCGTAATATGAATTAAAATAAATGGCCACTCCACATAGGCTTTGAAAAAATAGATTGAGGATTGCCTTGGTAATCTTAAATATAATTTTTAAAATCTTAACGGTTCAAGCAATTTCTATTCAAAATATATACACAGTAGATACTACCTTTTACGTTAACTATTAAGAATAGACTGGTATCTGACAATACTTTTTCAGAGTATGTTTTATGAATCTATCTTTTACATTAGGATTAAATGTATGTCATCACAATATTATTTTTTATTTTTCTTTTACAAGATATGCCGAGTCCACGGGTTTCATCCTTACTTGTGGGATTTATCCTCCTGCTAACAGGAAGTGGCAAAGAGCACCACAGCAGAGCTGTTACATAGCTCCTCCCCTAACTCCTCCACCCAGTCATTCTCTTTGCCTATGCTAGTAATAGGAAGGGTAAAGTGATAGTGGTGATAAAATGATAGTTTTATTTTCTTCAATCAAGATGTTTTTTATTTTAAATGGTACAGGTGAGTACTATTTGGCTCAGGTGGGATATGGAAGAAGATTTCCCCCTGAATTTGATGATTTTAGCAGCAGTTACTAAGATCAATTATGGTTCCCACAGATCTGAAGGTAATATGGGAAAATTCTTCAGTGTGGAGAACAGTCTCATGCAGCAAGCAGCATTTGAGGTATGTTTCAGCCTTTTTACTTCTGAGGAGATTTAATATATCAGAACTGGCTGATTGGGTTCCTCATAGTGGGAACAGGGTAAGCAGTAGTCCTATATGCAAAAGGGTGTTACTGTACTCCTGGGTGTTTGTTTTCTAATACTTATGCAACTCAAAGGCAGCATATAATTAAGACACTGGGGTATATTACTATTTTTTTATTATATATCTAAACAAAAGGATGGCTTTTATTGTGTTTTGGGGACTACATGGCAGTTTAAAACCGTTTTACATGAGGTAGTTTAAATTTTAGTGCGACGTCCATTGTGGGCGGGGCCTATTTTCGCGCCTCAGATGCGCAGTTTACACTGAAGGAGACAGCAGACATTTGCTCCGGTTGGGCCCTATCTGTGTTCTATACTATCCGGATTGGTGTTGATTCATTTGGCAGTGTTCTGGGGCAGGTAGGCGCCACAGCAGAGCTGTGGCGAGGTGCAGGGGTCTTTATTTAGCAAAGTGTAATTTTTTTGCTTAAATGTTCCTCTAAAGTGTAAAATTCTGCTATTGCATTTGGCATGCAATAATTTTTGGCAACTCTGCATTTATATTCATAGTTTTTTTGAAAGTTTATAGACTTCTTAGTGTGTTTGGAAAAAATTGTGCGCTTTTATTTCTTAAAGGCGCAGTACCTGTTTTTTACAAAAATATTTTTTTCCAATAAATAAAGTATTCACCAACTATTGTGGTTATTACTACTTTGTTTAACATGTCTGACACTGAGGAAACTCATTGCTCTATGTGTTTAGAAGCCATTGTGGAACCCCTTCTTACATTGTGTAACTCTTGTACTGATAGAGCCTTACACTGTAAGGAATATATTTTAGGAAATGAAAGTATGTCTAAGGATGATTCTCAGTCTGAAGAGAATCAAGATATGCCATGTAATTTTCCTCAAGTGTCCCAACCTTTAACACCCACACAAGTGACACCTAGTACATCTAGTGCGTCTAATTCTTTTACTTTGCAAGATATGGCTGTAGTTATGTCAACTACTCTCACTGAGGTATTATCTAAACTGCCAGGTTTGCAGGGTAAACGCAGTAGGCCAGGTATTAACATAAATACTGAACCCTGATGCTTTAGTAGCCATTTCCGATGTATCCTCACAATGCTCTGAATTGGGGGTTAGGGAATTATTGTCTGAGGGAGAAATTTCAGATTCAGGGAATATGTTACCTTAGACAGATACAGACTTAGCGTCCTTTAAATTTAAACTTGAACACCTTTGCATGTTACTCAGGGAGGTCCTAGCGACTCTGGATGATTGTGACCTATTACAACTCCTCCAGAAAAATTGTGTAAGATGGATAAATATCTAGAAGTTCCTACTTATGTTTTTCCGGTTCCCAAAAGAATTTCAGAAATTGTTAGAAAGGAATGGGATAGACCAGGCATACCGTTCTCTCCCCCTCCTAATTTTAAGAAAATGTTTCCCATATCAGACTCCATTAAGGACTCTTGGCAAACGGTCCCTAAGGTGGAGGGAGCAATATCTACTCTAGCTAAGCGTACAACTATACCTATTGAAGGCAGTTGTGCTTTCAAAGACCCTATGGATAAAAAATTAGAGGGTCTTCTAAAGAAATTATTTATTCACCAGGGTTTCTTGTTACAACCTGCTGCCTGCATTGTTCCAGTAAATACGGCGGTGGTTTTCTGGTTTGACGCCCTTGAGGAGTCTCTGAAAGTAGAGACGCCCCTAGACGACATTTTGGACAGAATTAAAACTTTCAAACTAGCTAATTCTTTTATCACAGATGATGTTTTTCAGATTACTAAATTAGCAGCAAAAAATGCAGGCTTTTGGCACGCAGAGCGCTATGGTTAAAATCGTGGTCTGCTGATGTATCATCAAAGTCTAAACTGTTAACTATTCCTTTCAAGGGTAAGACCCTGTTCGGCCTTGAATTGAAGGAAATCATTGCTGACATTACTGGAGGTAAAGGCCATGCCCTACCTCAAGACAAACCTCTTAGGATGAGGGGTAAACAAAATAATTTTCGTTCCTTTCGAAATTTCAGAGGAGTACCCTCTGCTTCCCCTTCCACCAATAAGCAGGAAGGAAATTTTGCTCAATCCAAGTCTGTCTGGAGACCTAATCAGACCTGGAATAAGGGTAAACAAGCCAAAAAGCCTGGACCGGATCTAGTAGGGGGCAGAATTTCTCTCTTTGCTCAGGTTTGGGCAAGGGATGTGCAGGATCCCTGGGCATTAGAAATTGTGACCCAGGGGTATCAACTGGAATTCAAAAATTTTCCCCCAAGAGGGAGATTTCATCTTTCACGTTTGTCTGTAGACCAGACAAAAAGAGAGGCGTTCTTACACTGTGTAAAAGACCTCTATTCCATGGGAGTAATTTGTCCAGTTCCAAAACTTTTCCAAAAAAGAGGGAACTTTCAGATCTATTTTGGATTTAAAGCGTCTAAACAAATTTCTCAGGGTCCCATCGTTCAAGATGGAGACTATACGAACAATCTTACCAATGATCCAGGAGGGTCAATACATGACCACCGTGGACCTAAAGGATGCGTACCTTCACATTCCTATCCACAAGGATCATCATCAGTTTCTAAGGTTTGCCTTTCTGGACAAGCATTATCAGTTTGTGGCCCTTCCCTTCGGGTTGGCAACAGCTCCCAGAATCTTCACAAAGGTGCTAGGGTCCTTTCTAGAGGTTCTCATAGCAGTGGTGCCCTATCTGGACGATATTTTGGTTCAGGCGTCAACTTACCATCTGACCAAATCTCAGACGGACATCGTGTTGTCATTTCTAAGAATTCACGGTTGGAAAGTGAATATAGAAAAGAGTTCACTTGTTCCACAAACAAGAGTTCCATTCTTGGTAGACATGAAAATATTTCTGACGGAGGTCAGAAAATCAAAGATTCTAAATACTTGCCAAGCTCTTCAGTCCATTCCTCGGCCATCAGTGGCGCAGTGTATGGAGGTCATCGGATTAATGGTATCAGCGATGGACATTGTCCCGTTTGCTCGCTTTCATCTCAGGCCACTGCAACTGTGCATGCTCAGACAGTGGAATGGGGATTATGCAAATGTATCTCCTCAGATAAATCTGGATCAAGAGACCAGAGACTCTCTTCTTTGGTGGTTGTCACATGATCATCTGTCCCAGGGAATGTGCTTCCGCAGACCTTCATGGGTAATAGTGACAACGGACGCCAGCCTCTTGGGCTAGGGTGCAGTCTGGAATTCCCTGAAGGCTCAGGGAACTTGGACTCCGATGGAGTCTCAGTTGCCAATCAATATTCTGGAACTGAGAGCAATATTCAATGCTCTTCAGGCGTGGCCTCAGTTGGCACTGACCAAGTTCATAAGATTCCAGTCGGACAATGTCACGACTGTAGCATATATCAACCATCAGGGGGGAACAAGAAGTTCTCTTGCGATGATAGAGGTTTCAAAGATAATCCGATGGGCAGAGATTCACTCTTGCCATCTATCAGCAATCTATATCCCAGGAGTAGAGAACTGGGAGGCGGATTTTCTAAGTCGTCAGACTTTTCATCCGGGAGAGTGGGAACTCCATCCGGAAGTATTTGCATCGTTGATTCGACAGAATGCCAAACTTCCACGCTACGGGTCCAGGTCAAGGGATTCCCAATCTGTACTGATAGATGCGCTAGCAGTACCTTGGTCGTTCAACCTGGCTTATGTGTTTCCACCATTTCCTCTCCTGCCTCGTGTGATTGCAAGAATCAAACAGGAGAGAGCTTCAGTAATTCTAATAGCGCCTGTGTGGCCACGCAGGACTTGGTATGCGGATCTAGTGGACATGTCGTCTCTGCCACCGTGGAAACTGCCATTGAGATAGGACCTTCTCATTCAAGGTCCGTTCCAACATCCAAATCTAAATTCTCTGCAGCTGACTGTCTGGAGATTGAACACTTGATCTTATCTAAGCGGGGATTCTCTGAGTCGGTCATTGATACTCTGATTCAGGCTCGCAAGCCTGTCACTAGAAATATTTACCATAAGATATGGCGTAAATATCTTTATTGGTGTGAATCCAAGGGTTACTCATGGAGTAAGATTAGGATTCCTAGGATCTTGTCCTTTCTCCAAGAAGGATTGGAGAAGGGATTATCTGCTAGTTCTTTAAAAGGACAAATTTCTGCTTTGTCAATTTTATTACACAAGCGTCTGGAGGATGTCCCAGACGTTCAGTCTTTTTGTCAGGCTTTAATCAGAATCAAGCCTGTGTTTAAACCTGTTGCTCCACCATGGAGTCTGAATTTAGTTCTTAATGTTCTTCAAGGGGTTCCGTTTGAACCCATGCATTCCATAGATATTAAGATGTTATCTTGGAAGGTTTTATTTTTAGTTGCTATCTCTTCTGCTCGAAAAGTTTCTGAGCTTTCTGCTTTACAATGTGATTCGCCTTATCTTATATTCCATTCTGATAAGGTGGTTTTGCGTACTAAACCTGGATTCCTTCCTAAGGTTGTTTCAAGTAAGAATATTAATCAGGAAATTGTTGTTCCTTCCTTGTGTCCTAATCCTTCTTCTAAGAAGGAACGTCTATTACATAACTTGGATGTGGTCCGAGCTTTGAAGTTTTACTTACAAGCGACCAAGGATTTCAGACAAACATCCTCTCTTTTTGTTGTTTATTCTGGAAAGCGTAGGGGTCAAAAAGCTACGGCTGCCTCTCTCTCTTTTTAGCTGAAAAGCATCATCCGCCTGGCATATGAGACTGCTGGACAGCAGCCTCCTGAAAAAATTACGGCTCATTCTACTAGAGCTGTGGCTTCCACATGGGCTTTCAAAAACGATGCTTCTGTTGAACAGATTTGCAAGGCTGCGACTTGGTCCTTCCTTCATACTTTTTCCAAATTTTCCAAATTTGATACTTTTGCTTCTTCTGAGGCTATTTTTGGGAGAAAGGTTCTTCAAGCAGTGTGCCTTCCGTATAGGTTCCTGTCTTGTCCCTCCCTTTCATCTGTGTCCTAAAGCTTTGGTATTGGTATCCCACAAGTAAGGATGAAAGCCGTGGACTCGGCATATCTTGTAAAAGAAAAGGAAATTTATGCTTACCTGATAAATTGATTTCTTTTACGATATGCCGAGTCCACGGCCCGCCATTTTAAGACAGGATTTATTTATTTTTCAAAACTTCAGTCACCTCTGCACCTTTTAGCTTTTCCTTTCTCTTCCTATACCTTCAGTCGAATGACTGGGGGAGGAGTTAGGGGAGGAGCTATGTAACAGCTCTGCTGTGGTGCTCTTTGCCACTTCCTGTTAGCAGGAGGATAAATCCCACATGGATGAAACCCGTAGACTCGGCATATCGTAAAAGAAATCAATTTATCAGGTAAGTTTTTATTGATGTAAATTATAATCAGATACAAAAATCAAAATAAACGAAAATATATGGAGCACACAGGCTTCTGCTTTTCAGGTATATAAACTATTTAACAAAAATAAACAGATAACGTTCATATTTTAATCACGCAATAGAAGTGACAGCAAAAGGACATTTATTAAAGTTTTATAGACAAAAAGAACAGCAACGTTTCGGGATGCTATCCCTTATTCATGCCATGCCAAACTAACAAACATTGCTTACTTATATACTGACTTGCCACTAGGTGGCGCTCACAATCACTTTACAATTAACTCCTTCAATACTTATACAACTGTATGCAAAATACAAGATTTATATAGTTTTAAAAAAGAATTAAGCACATAAGTAATTTATATTACACTAAACAGAATGAATATCCTGACTTAAAGAAGAATCATCTCTATAGCTCACAAAAATACAGACTTCACTTAGTTCTACCAGATATTAAGACTGGGGCTACATAAAAACTGATAAGTCCCAGTCTTTATTTAAACCTTTTGGCTCAAGGGACCCCAATTCATAAATCCAAAAGGACTCTCTCTGTTTGAGGTGAAGTTCCCTGTCACCCCCTCTACGTGGCATTTCAATGTGGTCAATAATTTGGAATTTAAGCTTGCTTATTGAGTGGCCAGCTTTCAGAAAGTGACTGGCTAGTGGGGCCTTTAAATTACCGGTACGTATATTACTTTTATGTTCTATAACCCTATCTTTAGCAGATCTAATGGACTCCCCTATATAAACACTTCCACATGGGCATTTAATCATATAAATTATAAAGGTTGTCAAACAGGTAAAAAAACCTTTTATAGAGTATTGTGGGGGTGATAAAATACAGGGCCTTTGGTCTTATTCCCGCAGCATGAGCACCCTAAGCATGGAAAGCATCCATGATTTTTTGTAGTAATATAGCGGGGACCAGTTTTAATTCTAGAGCATACATCAGCTCTTACCAATTTCTTCTGAATATTCATACCTCTTTTAAAAGCTGACATTGGATTAACTTGAAATTCTGCTATATTGGGGTTACACCTAGCCAGTACTCCCCAATGTTTATTTATGATCTTTTGAATCTACACTCTGTGAATTATGTTCAGACACAAAAAGCAATCTTTGCTTTTTATTTTCCATTTTTTCTGGTTTATTTCTGTTTCTATCAGATAACAAAATGGACCTTGGAATAGATCTCACTAGACTTGTCTCATCTGCAATTAACTTATCTGGGTATCCTCTCTCTCTAAATCTGTCCCCAATTTCCTCTAGCCTTTTGTCTATAATGCTCTCATCTGAGACTATCTTGCGAAGACGCAAATTTGGCTATGGGGGAGAGACCTAATGAGGGAGGGGGGGTGAGCACACTCAAATTTCAAAAGACTGTTGCTGTCAGTACTTTTTCTAAAAAGATCTGTTTTAAATGAGTTGCCTTCTTTAATAACTCTTACATCAAGGAAGTCTATAGAATCCTCGCTCCATATTTGCACATGTTGTGCAGAATAATAACAGTATAAGTCATTTTGGAGTAGGTATAAGGAGAAGGGAGAAGGAAGGGAGGAGGGATGGGGTAAAGTGGGGTAAAAAGCCAGATAGGTCCCTCATAGTATGGGTGATCAGTCCATAGTTGTGTGTCATGAATCTGTCGTGACATTAGGTGACCAGGTAGTGTTGTAGCGTGTATTCCAGTCTGCCCAGATGAGTTCAAATAAGTCTGAGTTGTTTAAGGTGTAGAATATACTTTTTTTCCATAGTGTGGATGTACGCCATTGAATTTAGTATGGTGGGCCAATTTGGGGGAGTCGTACTTTTCCAGGATTTGGCTATTGCCGCTTTGGTTGCCGTTAGTAGGTATATACATAAATATGCCTGATGTTTAGATAAAACATGAGTACCAATGTGGAGGAGAGCATTGGAGGGGGTTTTGGGGAGTGTTATACCCAAGCCGGATAATGTCCGAAAACAGGTATTCCATAAAGGTGTTAGTTTAGGGCATTCCCACCATATGTGCAAAGTGTCCCCTCTCTTCCCTCACTTATGCCAGCACAGAGGTGAGGTACCAGTGTGTTAACAGCTTATAGTACGTTTCAAACAAAGTGACACAATGCAAGGCCTTCTTGGTAAGGGAAACTGTATGTTGCCATATCTGCGGGGAGATGGTCATGTTTAGATATGATTCCCATTTAAGTAGGTGTTGAAGCTTATTCTCACTGTCTGTGTTTCCTATTAGAGAGTAGTGTATAGAGAGGGGTCTGTATCATGTATCGGGGGAGTACAGATTCGGCCTTTAGTTCTTCTAGTGTTAAGAAGCATGGGGTTGGGGAGGTAGACCAATTCGTACCTCTAGTTGTGCCCATCTCTGTGGATGGGAGACAGACAGACTTCAGAGTAGTCCCGTTAGAGGAGTGATAGGCGAGGGGTGCGGGGCAATATGTGGATAATGTCTGATCTTATTCCACATCGCGAGACATTCACGGATTATGGGGTTAGTAATGTTCGAGGTTCGACGGGAGTGGGGAGGAATCCAAATTAAGTCAGGTAAGTATATGTGGTGTGGTAATGAAGCCTGTTCTATAGTTTTCAATTTGGTGGGAGATTGTGTGACTCCCCACTGTGCGATATGTGTGAGCATTGCTCCTTCATAGTAACGAAGGATCGAGGGGGAGGCTATCCCTCCACTATGCAGGGGGCTCTGTAGGATTTTGTGTGCTACTCTGGGAGGTTTGTGCTGCCAGATGTATTTTGTAAATTCGCTTTGGAATTGATGCAAAAGATGCCCTTGAACTCTAAGTGGGAGGCACCTGAAAAGGTACGTGATTTTAGGTAAAAATTACATTTTGAGGGCTGTTAACCTACCTATCCATGATATGTAAGTGTAATCCCATCTGTCTTTCAATGTACGTAGCTCAGAGAGCAGAGGTAGATAGTTATTTTTTATCATCTGTGATATATTATTTGATATCTTAACTCCTAGGTGTGAGACAAAGTTATTAACGCAATGAACTTTATATTGGGCCTTGAGGGAATCAGCTACTTCTTGAGGTAAGCCCCAGGTAAAGATTTCAGTTTTGTCTAAGTTTAATTTGTAAAGGGACATATGGTCAAAAAATTCAAGGGTATCCTTTAATCTAGGGAATGAAGATAGTGGGTCAGAGGAGAAGATTGTGATATCATCGGCAAATAACGCTATTTTGTGATTTGTGCCATGTAGAGTGACTCCATCTATTTTTTTATCTAGTCTGATTTGTTCCGCGAGAGGTTCAATTGCAAGAGCAAACAGCATGGGTGATAGGGGACAACCCTGTCTGGTGCCGTTAGAAATTGGGAAGGAAAGTGAGTGGAATCCTAGTCCTTTAACCGTCACCGTGGGGGTGGAGTACAATGCTTGGATAGCCATAAGGGTTTTTTCTGGGAAACCAAAGGTCTTAAGGACCTCCCATAAGTAGCTGCATCTAACACGGTCGAAGGTCTTCTCTGCATCCAGTGAGATGACAGAGAATGGCCTATTCAGTCTGGTGGATTCGGTGCAGATGTTGAGCAAGCGCCTGGTGTTATCGGGCCCTTCACGGTGGGGTATGAACCCAACCTGGTCCAAGCCTTTGCTACACAAATTGAACAATGGCACTACTTGGGCTTTTCCTGTACAATTAATGTAATAATGGGGAATAATAAATAGTTAATCCCAATGTAAAAAAGGAAATGGTGCTCATGCATAAACGGTAAGACACAAACACATAGGAAAATGGTTATAAGGGAACAACCATTTTCCAAAAGTATGCATGAAGAGTACTCTGTGCCCTGACTAAATAGTGGGATTAGCACTAACAGGATAAATAAAATATAACTTTTATTAATAAATTTAAAAAACCAAAATCGTTTGGTTAAGTGACATACAAGATAAAAATTGCACCGGTAAAATTATGAAATGTACTCAATAAATTAGATCACATCATATTAGGATTCGGCCTCAATATCACCATGATAATAGTGATCTAAATATAGATTCCAATTGGTTACCTGATTCTTATGACTAAACCACACAGGAGAAATAAAGGAAAAGAATTTCCCCAACAGAGTGATATCACAACAAATACTTTCTGCTGAGAACTCTATGAAATGTTACACTAATCTCCAAGTTTCTGGTCTGAGATATTTGATCCACAGGGTTAAATTACAGATTAGTGTACTGTAGCTATAGGGTATATTCAGCTACATGGGTGCCGTTATTACAAATGCGGGTAAAGAGTTCAGGTGCTGATTAATATAGAATAATACTATCTGTTATTGGATAGCTTATTGCTAGTACAATTATCTGGCTCAATAAACATTTACCCTTAGATACCACTATCTATAATGTCTGTGCGACTAGAGTGCGAGCTCCTCTAATAGCACTTCACTTGGATCGAACTATTGTAAACAACGCTATGTGAGTGAACTGGTTATTTCTGTATTAGATGTAATGCTCAAATAAGGGATGAAGTAATACTGCACTACCATAAAATGATATATCAAAATACTAGTATTATGGCTTATATTAAGCTTGAATTTGTATGTAGACGTGATACGTCTTTAAATACTCAGTTGTAGTATAATTCAAGCCAGAATGTGCGTTAATGCCAATCGGCACCAACCTATGAAATACAGTCACTTATTTGTATTATAGGTAGTAGCTAGATTTTATAAATAGCTGGGTTATGTTAAGTCTAGCGCAACCCAGAGTGTGAGCAAATTGACTTCCACTATGTAACAGGATAGTGCATTCGTTCAAGTTTATCAGATAGTAACAGTATAGCGTGTTAGGGACTGTAGCCCAAGTCAGAATGTCACTTGTCCTGTGTGCAAAGCATCCTAAATCAGGCTTAATTACAAAGTAGTTAGTGTGTCTACAGTCAACATGTTCATTCCAATAAATCTGTAGGCTGAGGGGCTGAAAAAGTGCCGTGAAAATAAATGCGAATAAATTCTTCTAGGCACCCTGTAGGTAAAGGGTCAATTAGCCCACACCTAGGTAAATGAAATCTTATTATGAATGATTTATTCACAATGTTTGTCTATGTCAGCAACATAACCCCTCAACTGACTTTGCGTATGACATCTTGGTGGCTTGAGTATAAAGCCCTATAAAAGCACTCCTCCGTGGTCTGAGGTACAGTAACCTCGGCTATGGGAGTAAGTTACATATACTGATTTGAACTAGATAGTTTTAAAGGTAAATCATATCAGTTAGGATCTTCGGTTCTGCTGCAGTATTAAATCTAATCTAAATAAAAACTGAAGTGACATGTACTCAGCTTAAGTCTTAGTGCAGACACAGTGTCTCTTATAATTCTAGGTTTAAGGATTCATGCTCGAATCATTTAGTACTGCCCCACGGTATTAATATATGATCTGTGGTCACTCATTCATACCAGCTATATTAAGTCTGGCACAACCCAGACTATGGTTACATTAACTCTAGATGATTCATCAAACAGCGCTTCTACTTCTGATATCCGAAAATAATAGTGTAGCGTATTAGTGCTTCTATATCTTAACACAGACAATATTATATACGTTATTTCCAATTAAACACGGTCTGTGCTGTTAAGCTGAAGTTACTGTTCTTGTACACAATGTTAACGAGTCAATTGTAGCCCTATATTATAACTGGTTAGACGTATGAAACCTCAGAGGCATTACCAAACTCTGTCACCGATTTGATAATAAGAGCATGTGTATCAGCTATGCTAGGTCTGGCACAACCCCGACCATAAACAAATTAGCTAAAGTTGTGTGTTTAGTGTGGAAAACATCATAATCATACCGGGCTAATAAAATAACATAAAGACAGAGTGTGAACAAATTCACTACTCTCCCCTGATGCGTTTCACCCAACAGGGCTTTATCTGGTCCAATCTATAAGGTGTGGGAGTAGTTTGGATATGCGGTTAGCTAATAATTTGGCATAGATTTTGACATCTAAGTTAATCAAAGAAATTTGTCTATAACTGGAACAGAGAGATGGATCTTTGTGGGGTTTGGGGATGGTTATTATTGTGGCTTCTAGAAAATCCCTGGCAAATTTTCCCTCCTCTCCAGCCTGCTAAAAAACCTAAGGAGTAGAGGTGCTAGTTCATTTATATAAGTTTTATAGAAGGTCGCCGGGTATCCATCTGGAAAATGTTTTAAAAGCTTTCATATGCTTGATGACATATTTAATTTCTTTAAGGGTAAAGGGAGCTGTAAGGGACTCCCGGTGTTCTATTGATAAGGAGGGGAGTTTCAGATGATCTAGGAATGTACAAATTTCTGGGGTAGTGGCTAGAGAGTTACCAGGTACCTCTTCTAAGTTACATAATTTTGAGTAGAATTTTTCAAAACACACACCTATCTCTGAAGGTATTCGATGAACCTTGTTCCCGGATTGAATATGGTGTATTCTAGATGTGCTTGCCCTATTTTTGAGTTTATTGGCCAACAAAGTATCAGCTTTATTGCTCTTATAATAGAAAAGTTGTTTTAATTAGCTTGGGTGCGTTTTAATTCCAACTGATTTATGTGATTTCTAAGTTTTGTGATCTGTTCTGTGGTGGTGTCTGAGGATGTAGATCTGTTAAGGAATTCTAATCGCCGTAGTTCAATATGGGATCGGGAGAGGGGAAGGCCCGAAAGTTTTTTTGGTAAGCTTGTCTCCTAATGATAAGGCCTCTAAAGGTGGCCTTTGCGGCGCCCCAAAGTGTATCATCTCGGACATGTTTGTTGTCATTTGATTGAGAGTAAAAAATGATATCTTTTCTAAGGCCTTCTTTAAAAGGGACATCTAGCAGGACTTGATGTGGGAGGCACCAGGAGAACCTTGTGTTGTTGCTTTCTATCGAACGGAAAGTTGCTATGACAGGATCATGGTCTGACCACGGACAAAGGGATATGTTGGAACATTTAACTAGGTCTAGGGTTCCTGCTGAGCAGAAGACATAATCAAGTCTAGAGTATGTTTTGTGAGGGTGGGAAAAGTGGGTGTAGTCCCTGTCTCTAGGGTGGAATGACCTCCATATGTCATAATAATTAAATTGAGCAATAATTTGCCGGAATTTGTTAGAGAGCTGTGTGGAGTGGGCAATCTGTTTTGTGTGTCCAATATTTTTTCTGTCAAGGACTGGGTCCCAGGTCATATTAAAGTCTCCCGCTAGCAAAACTCTGCCTATTTTCACCCGGTCAACTACAAGGAGGACTAGTTTAAGATATCTGGGTTGATGTGAGTTAGGGAGGTAGATGGAGACTAGAGTGTAACTGATGTGATCTAGTTTGCATGTTAAAATTAGGAATCTGGACTGAGGGTCTTTTAGGACCTGTATTTTTCGTAAGCTATTCTTTTATGGATCAAAATTGTGGTACCTCTGGCCTTCGTTAAGAAGGAGGTATATTCTAGTATGGTATAGTCTTTAGATATCGTATGGTGAGGGTTATCGAGTGACCAGTGCGTCTCTTGAAGAAAGACCACATCAGGATTGTGATGTTTGAGTGATCTAGCTAGGAGGCTATGTTTATGTGGGGAGTTTAAACCTCTGACATTGTGTGTCAATATTTTGAGGGAGGACATAGGGATCTGCGAAGGAGTGGTTGAGTCAGTAAGAGGAATTGGGTAGAAGGGAGGAAGGGATGGGGGAGATCAGGTATGAGAGGGAAAAAAGAACTTAGCGGAAATAGCCTGCCACAGTGGAACTCTAGTGTGGGCTACTGATGGGGGGGAGAGATCAGCAGATGAGAGAAGAAGTCAACCAGGTTAACCCCGCTCCGCAGATATAACTACACTTATCTTATAAATGAAACTATGCAAAAGGCATAACAAGAGATTAATAATGCAAAAGTCAAGTTCACATTAAGTGAGCCTGCTAGAGTACATATAAACTATATATTAACGGAAATCTTAATTATACATTATCAGAAATGGGTCAGATTCCCAGATCTGCTGTGATCTAACAGAGAGAGAGAGAGACATAAGTGATAACATTCAAATGTGGGTCTAAGGTGGATTAGTTTTAGTCCTTTTTGCTCTTTGCTATTTGATGGACCATTCAGGAGCCGAAGCTCTCAGTTTCGGGTTAGTAACCTGTGGTGTAGGAGGTAGACCCGAATGGAGACCACAAGAGGTGAGGAGAGCCAAACCCTGAGGAAGAGTGGATATTACATGTCTTTGGTTATCTCTGGTAACCACCAAATTCGTGGGGTGTCCCCAGCGATATTTGATATTAGCTTTCCTGAGGGCTAAAGTGACCGGTTGGTAAGTTTTGCAGTATTGTAGAGTGTGCCCTGATAAATCTGGTAAGAGCTGTATATCCTTGAATTTCTCTGATAAAGGAGGTTTCTTGAAAGTGGCCTGCATCAGCTTATTTTTATAGACATAGCTATGAAAGCAGACAATTACATTGCGTGGTATTTCTATGGGAACAGACCTAGATCTCAAAGCCCTGTGAGCTCTTTCCATTGTGTCTGTTAGGCCTTCTAGGGAACCCCTCAGTTCCATATATAGTGCTCTTAAGAAGGTCTGTAGATCGGAGGTCTCAACACTCTCTGGGATAACTCTAAACCGTATATTGTTTCTACGGGATCTGTCCTCAATGTCAACTATTTTAAATTCAAGCTGGGTTAGTTGTTCCGCCAGGTTTTCAGTGTAAGCTAGTAAGTTAGTCTGATCCACCACTGTCATCTTGTTTCCACTCAAGCGCTTCAACTCTGTTGCCAATTTCTGAGATATCTTTTTTCAATTCTGCAGAAGAACGCTGAATTTCTTGTGTAATAGAGCGTGTCTGATTGGCCAGCATCTTTAGTAAAGTGGACATTGTGATGTAATGATGTGACGGTGTTTCTGAGCGCATGCTCGATTGAGATTCTGCATCCAGAGATTCAGGGTCACTTAGCTCTGTGTTTGGGTCTATGATAGGGTCTTTTCCGGGTTGGGTGAAATGGTCATATACTGTCTTTTTAGCAATAGTAGGGGTCTTCCCTTGTCTCCTGGATGTATGAGGCATGTTAACAATATTTTGAAGTTGAGCTGTCAATTGAAAAGTTAGTTATACAAAGGTATTACACAATTATCCTAGAAATAAAAGGCACTCTTAGACAGGACTTATTATCCCCCATTACATATATTCAACTGCGGAGCAGGGTTGGTGACCTCTCTTCAGGATCTAAAGCATTTTAGTTAAATCATCATTTAGGAACAAGAATTTTCCGCCTCAGAGGTGAGAGGCAGCTGCAGATATCCAACCCCCTAACTAAATACTTACCTGTAAAATAAACCCTAAGATAGCTACAATATAACTAATAGTTACATTGTATCTAGCTTAAGGTTTATTTTTATTTTACAGGCAAGTTTTTATTTATTTTAACTAGGAAGAATAGCTACTAAATAGTTATTAACTATTTACTAGCTACCTAGCTAAAATAAATACAAATTTACCTGTAAAATAAAACCTAACCTGTCTTAACACTAACACCTAACCTTACACTACAAATAAATCAATTACCTAAATTAAATAAATTAACTAAATTAAATACAAATACCTAAATTACAACAAAACCCCCCACTAAATTACACAAAATAAAAAACAAATTACAAGATATTTAAACTAATTACACCTAATCTAATAGCCCTATCAAAATAAAAAAGCCCCCCAAAATACCCCCCCCAGCCTAAACTAAACTACCACTAGCCCTTTAAAGGGCCTTTTGTGGGTCATTGCCCCAAAGAAATCAGCTCTTTTACCTGTAAAAAAAATACAAACAACCCCCAACAGTAAAACCCACCACCCACACAATCAACCTCCCAAATAAAACCCTAACTAAAAAAACCTAAGCCCCCCATTGCCCTGAAAAGGGCATTTGGATGGGCATTGCCCTTAAAAGGGCATTTAGCTCTATTGCTGCCCAAAACCTAAGGTCCCCATTGCCCTGAAAAGGGCATTTGGATGGGCATTGCCCTTAAAAGAGCATTTAGCTCTATTGCTGCCCAAACCCTAATCTAAAACTAAAACCAACCCAACAAACCCTTAAAAAAACCTAACACTAACCCCCGAAGATCCACTTACAGTTTTGAAGATCCGACATCCATCGTCAACGAAGCCAGGAGAAGTCCTCAATGAAGCGGCAAGAAGTCCTCAACGAAGCCGGGAGAAGTCTTCATCCAAGCTGGGAGAAGTGGTCCTCCAGACGGGCAGAAGTCTTCATCCAGATAGCATCTTCTATCTTCATCCATCCAGCGAGGAGCGGGTCCATCTTCAAGACATCCGGCGCGGAGCATCCTCTTCATCCGACAACTCCTGATGAATGAAGGTTCCTTTAAGTGACGTCATTCAAGATGGCGTCCCTTAGATTCCGATTGGCTGATAGAGTTCTATCAGCCAATCGGAATTAAGGTTGAAAAAATCCTATTGGCTGACGCCTATTGGCTTGCCTGTAAAATAAAAATAAACCCTAAGCTAGATACAATATAACTATTAGTTATATTGTAGCTAGTTTAGGGTTTATTTTACAGGTAAGTATTTAGTTTTAAATAGGAATTATTTAGTTATTAATAGTAGGTTTTAGATTTATTTGAATTATATTTAAGTTAGGGGGTGTTAGGGTTAGGGGTTAATAAATTTAGTTATAGTGGCGGCGATGTTGGGGGCGGCAGATTAGGGGTTAATAATATTTAACTAGTGTTTGCGATGCAGGAGTGCGGCGGTTTAGGGGTTAATATGTTTATAATAGTGGCGGTGATGTTGGGGCGGCAGATTAGGGGTTAATAAGTGTAGGTAGGTTGAGACCACATTGGGGCAGCATATTAGGGGTTAATAACTGTAACGTAGGTGGCGGCGATGTTGGGGGCAGCAGATTAGGGGTTAATAAGTGTAAGATTAGGGGTGTTTAGACTTGGGGTCCATATTAGGGTGTTAGGTGTAAACATAAATTTCGTTTCCCCATAGGAATCAATGGGGCTGCGTTACGGAGCTTTATGCTGCTTTTTTGCAGGTGTTAGGCTTTTTTTCAGCCGGCTCTCCCCATTGATGTCTATGGGGAAATTGTGCATGAGCACGTACAACCAGCTCACCGCTGACTTAAGCAGCGCTGGTATTGGAGTGCGGTATGGAGCTCAATTTTGCTCTACGCTCACTTCTTGCCTTTTAACGCCGGGTTTAGGAAAACCTGTAATACCAGCACTGTAGGAAAGTGAGCGGAGACAATAACGTGCAAGTTAGCACCACACCACTTATAACGCAAAACTCGTAATCTAGCTGAAATACATTATAAAGTTTATTCAAATGATTGTTAATACACCTTTCATGACATATGAATGAGTAAATGTACCTACAAAGGCAGGTCTGGATTGCTGCTGGATCACTCTGGGCTAGTCACATTAACTTAATCTATTAATGATATAAATAAAAACTTATGTAACACAATTTGTACATCTGCTTTAAAAAAACATATTTGGCATGAATAAAAATGTATTCTAAACTATTTTAAATAATATCTTTCCAAATGTGGAGAGTAGACCACTAATATGAAAATTCTATTCATTAGTTCATCAAGGTGAGTGGAAAGAAAATTATGTATTTCACAGATGTACTATTTCTTCAAAGATTAGACATACAATTCTTATCATATTCATCTATTGCAAATCTGAAAAATTATATTGGTCCCTGTTTCTCAATAAATCAAGACAGACAATTAACACTTTTAATAACAACTGGTGACAACTTGTAATGATCAGCAATTCGATTGCTGTTTCTTTAGTCTGATTATGAGTATTCTCTGATAAATAGTTTGTATGTATCATGTGATTAAGTCTGTCTGCTAGTGAGGAGACAGAGTCTTAATCACCTGGTATAATGTAGCCCGGAATATTCACCTCAAAATTATAAGTAGTAAGATCAGGTGAATTATGTCTGGGTCTAGAGATTAGTTTGAACTATGCAAACTCTTAGATAATAACTAGCAGTTTATATAGGTTTGTGACAGATAAGTGAGGTCCCCTTTAAGGTAATACTGTGCCTTTAAATAATACACCTTGCGGTAAAGATAAGTTCACAGTGTGAAGCATAATGTTTCAGCTTGCTGGCCCTTTAAATAATACACCTTGCGGTAAAGATAAGTTCACAGTGTTAAGTATAATGTTTCAGCTTGCTGGCCCTTTAAATAATACACCTTGCGGTAAAGATAAGTTCACAGTGTTAAGTATAATGTTTCAGCTTGCTGGCCCTTTAAATAATACACCTTGCGGTAAAGATAGGTAAACAGTATTAAGAATACTGTATCAGCTTGCTGGGCTGTTAAACAATACACCATACGGTAAAGATAAGTTCACAGTCTTAACGGCAATGCTAATACTTGTATACGGAACCTGGCTCTAGCAGCTATGTGCGTGCAGCCTCTCTGATCCTCTCTGCAAATTGCGGGCTGTGTCCGTTAGACTGGAAGTTGTTAGAGCGGCGTGTGTGCTGCAGCTATTCTGGAACAAGTAGACAGGAGTTGTTAGGTGCAGCGTAACACGCTGTTAGTGAAAAGACTTCCGAAATCCTTTCGGGGGAAATGAGTTCCGCTTGCTTGGCAACAGGTGACTTCTGCCTTAGATGAGAAGTAGCTTCAGTTGAGGGAGAGAGAGCTAATCACAGAACAAGTGATACTCTGTTTTGAACAAGTAACAAGAAAGGCTGGAGAGTGAGTGGGTATCAACCTTCAATAAACCAGCAAAGGTTTATGGGAATAGAAAGCTTTTAAAGGAAAAGAGAGCCTGATAATTGATTCATAAGGTGGTATGTGAGATGTAACAACATAATTTAAGGTGGAACTGAGGAGTTCATGACACAACTAAAGCATAATACATGTGGCACATATAGATAAGTTTGTGCAATGTACAGTAATGGGGTTTCTGACAAAACACATATTGATAACAATGCAAGACATAAGCTATATTAAAAATTATGTCATCAAGGTGCTGTTTGACTATGCTTATATATAAAGGTAATCTGAGAGGAAAATATGTTATTTAAAACACAGTATTGTTTCCTCAAATCAGTGTAATGGGTAAGAAAGATATTTTGTATCTTTAGATAAATACAATATCAATATTTGAGACTGTCCCTCTAAAGGAATTGTCTATTGCATATGTTAATGTAATGAATCGGATAGAGAATGCATTTTCAATCTCATATATAATTTTCTCTTATCATAATGAATACAGGTAGCCCTCAGTTTACGCCGGGGTTAGGTTCCAGAAGGAATGGTTGTAAATTGAAACCGTTGTAAATTGAAACCCAGTTTATAATGTAAGTCAAAGGGAAGTGAGGGAGATAGGTACCAGGCCCCTCTCAAAATTGTCATAAGTAACACCTAATACATTAATTTTAAAGCTTTAAAATGAAGATTTTAAATGCTAAACAGCATTATAAACCTAATAAAATAATCACATAACACAGACTTCACTTGCATTTTTCTGCAAACAGTTCTTTCTATGCATTCCAATCTGGACTGATTTATAGACAGGAAGATCTTGTTCCTTTGAACTATGCTCAATAGCTCAGGTCTGATAAAAACTAATTAATTTCAGCTTGCTTGGCTTTGCTGCAACACAAGCGGACAGCTCCACCTACTGGCTATTTTAATAAATGCACTGCTTCTCAATGCTTTTTAATAGCAGTCACATGACTGGAAAAAAAGATTGTTATTCTGAAACGGTGTAAATTGAACCGTTGTAAAACGAGGGCCACCTGTATTTAATTTTCCTTCTATCTTAATTATAAGAATAAAATATCTAAGCATATGAGATGTTTATTTTGATATTCAGCACCTGTCTAAATATTTGTTATTGTTGTCTAAATGTAGCCACCAACTGTTGAGCACTACCCAGGTGCTAAATCCAAAATGTGCCAGACCATAAGATTACATTCAACTATAGATAGCAAGATTCTGAGGAATATCTTTAAATACAATTAAATTGAGATTTTGATTACAATGGAAATCGATTTCTGAATCATGAAATTTCTTTTTAAATACACTTTGACTTTAATTAGAGGATCCATGCTAATATAGATCAATGGGAATGTATTAGGCAATGTTATGTCCAAATGTGTAAGCCAAAAGGGAAATATAATGAGACCTACCAGACTGGGACAAACCCGAGCTTGAGGGTCCAGCACCAACATCCATATCTGTAAAATATTCAATCAGGATTAGATATCATTAATAAAAATTATAACTTTGACAAGAAAAATCATACATTGTTTTTGAATTTGACATAGTAAAACATATTTATGTATTTATAAATAAAGAGATCATGTATGTTCATATAAAATCTATATGTTGCTGACTGTCCCTTTGAGTCAGAGGCCCCTATTTATAAAAGACCTGTCGGACATGATCCGAGATTGCGGATCATGTCTGACAGACCTCGCTGAATGCGGAAATCAATACGCTCTCCGCATTAAGCATTGCACCAGCAGCTCTTGTGAACTGCTGGTGCAACGCCGCCCCCTGCAGATTCGCGGACAATCGGCCGCTAGCAGGGGGTGTCAATCAACCCGATCGCATTAGATTGGGATGAATTGCAGCGATCTCTGTCCGCCTCCTCAGAGTAGGCGGACAGGTTATGGGTCACCAGAAACACGGGGCTTCGAGCTCCATACGGAGCTTGATAAATATGCCCCATATTATTTATTCTTGCATTGTCATCAATTGTTATACATTGATCTTTCAGTTAAAAATGTATATTGATAGTATAGATCACTTGATTTATAATATTGAAACTCATGATACTGTATTCTTAACATTTATACAAATTAATTCACACATTTGACCAACATGTCTAAAGTAATGCCACTTCACGTCTATGCGCAATTATATCTTCCATGAGCATTGCGCAATAATTAAAAGCGTAATTGCGCATCCATGATTATGAATTTATTTTGATCTAGTAGTGTGATGAGTATATTTTAGAAATCTTTCACATATATTTACATTTGTGTGTATCAAGAAATTCAAATACGATCATTGTAAATATTTAATGATAAAAATTAATATTTAAAATTTTTGTATGAATCGATATTCAAAGTATAAAATGGATAGGGATGGAGGATAGGGATTTCACAGATGCGTACCTCCATTTTAGCTCTGTGACGCATATTCGTGATTGTGCAAAAAATAGCATTATTCCTATTTGATGTCTGACGAATCTAAATTAAGATGTATACCATCCTAAGTAACGTCTGTTGTGAAATCTATATATGTTGAAAATATGACTGTATACACATTGCTTGAATATATAATCAAATCTTAAAATATTATATGAAGTCTGATCTTTACCTGGTCCAGCCTCTGTTCTGCCTCCTCCCAGGTCACCGATTGGAGCTGCACTGGCCTCCGGGTCAGGAATTTCATTCCCAGCAGCTGGGGGCTGGGAGGGGGCCAAGGAATGGGGGGCTGCAAATCTCAGGGGGAAACAGAGATTGAGGAGGGCGCATAAAGCCTCCTCATGCAGTTTGAGGACAAGTTTCCGTGGGGGTGGGCATGGCTCCTCACCTCTCTGATGGGCACGAGTCCACTCCCTCATGAGGCAAACTTTATTACTCAGCCACAACCTCATACCCCAGAATCTCCGGAGCATTTTCTCAGGGGTCCAAGGGCTACCCCATTAACAGAGAGGGCGAGAGACACCCAGATGGCCTTTTTGACTGGCCCAGTCATCGACCTCCTCTCAGCCCCATAAAGCTGTGGATAAAACTCCTCGACCGTGTACACCAGTGCAGCACTTTCCTCTCTGGTGAACCTGGGAGTAGACATCCTGTATGCAGGCATTAGAGAACTGACAAAAATGGCTACGTGTAATGGACTTATATATGAGGAATTAAACATGAGATACACCATGGGACATGATATCTGTACATCTGATTGGATAAATACTGTAATTTTGTTACCATGTCTGTGAGGCCATACTGACTGTCATGTTTGTGTGATGAACTCTGATTGGCCGTTACTTAATGGCTCATGGATTCAGATCTTTGTAACTTCCATACACATACAGTGGGGCAACAAAGTATTTAGTCAGCCACCAATTGTGCAAGTCCACTTAAGAAGATGAGAGAGGCCTGTAATTTTCATCATAGATATACCTCAACTATGAGAGACAAAATGTGGAAACAAATCCAGACAATCACATTGTCTGATTTGGAAAGAATTTATTTGCATATTATGGTGGAAAATAAGTATTTGGTCACCTACAAACAAGCAAGACTTCTGGCTCTCACAGACCTGTATCTTCTTCTTTAAGAGGCTCCTCTGTCCTCCACTCATTACCTGTATTAATGGCACCTGTTTGAACTTGTTATCAGTATAAAAGACACCTGTCCACAACCTCAAACCGTCACACTCCAAACTCCACTATGGTGAAGACCAAAGAGCTGTTGAAGGACACCAGAAACAAAATTGTAGTCCTGCACCAGGCTGGGAAGAGTGAATCTGCAATAGGCAAGCAGCTCGGTGTGAAGAAATCAACTCCCTCGATCTGGGGCTCCACGCAAGATCTCACCCCGTGGGGTCAAAATGATCACAAGAACGATGAGCAAACATCCCAGAACCACACAGGGGGACCTAGTGAATGACCTGCAGAGAGCTGGGACCAACGTAACAAAAGCTACCATCAGTAACACACTACGCCGCCAGGGACTCAGATCCCGCAGTGCCAGACGTGTCCCCCTGCTTAAGCCAGTACATGTCCAGGCCCATCTCAAGTATGCTAGAGAGCATTTGGATGATCCAGAAGCGGATTGGGAGAATGTCATATGGTCAGTAGAACTGTTTGGTAGAAACATAACTCGTGTGTTTGGAGGAGAGAGAATGCTGAGTTGCAACCAAAGAACACCATACCTCTGTGAAGCATGGGGGTGGCAACATCATGCTTTGGGGCTGTTTCTCTGCAAAGGGAACAGGACGATTGATCCGTATACATGAAAGAATGATTGGGCCATGTATCGTGAGATTTTGAGTGCAAACCTCCTTCCATCAGCAAGGGCATTGAAGATGAACCGTGGCTGGGACTTTCAGCATGACAATGATCCCAAACACACCACCCGGGCAATGAAGGAGTGGCTTTGTAAGAAGCATTTCAAGGTCTTGGAGTGGCCTAGCAAGTCTCCAGATCTCAACCCCATAGAAAACCTTTGGAGGGAGTTGAAAGTCTGTGTTGCCCAGCGACAGCCCCAAAACATCACAGCTCTAGAGGAGATCTGCATGCAGGAATGGGCCAACATACCAGCAACAGTGTGTGACAACCTTGTGAAGACTTACAGAAAACGTTTGACCTCTGTCATTGCCAACAAAGGATATATAACAAAGTATTGAGATGAACTTTTGATATTGACCAAATACTTATTTTCCACCATAATTTGCAAATAAATTCTTTCCAAATCAGACAATGTGATTGTCTGGATTTGTTTCCACAATTTGTCTCTCATAGTTGAGGTATGCCTATGATGAAAATGACAGGCCTCTCCCATCTTCTTAAGTGGGAGAACTTGCACAATTGGTGGCTGACTAAATACTTTTTTGCCCCACTGTACCTTCTAGGTGTGCTGTTACTACATTTGGCAAGTACACTTTTATTTGGAATTGCTGGAAATGTAATGCGTATGTGACGCATATATAATAAACGGAATCCGTTAAATATTAATCTATTTTGTTGACATTTTTTTATATCACTATAGTAAATATAATCCAGATACATTTTTAAATGTTTACGAAACAAATCAAAGTTTAATATTGATCAATAGATGTGTAACATTGTTAAAGATTTTTCAAAATATGTTTATAATATTTTCGAATCCAGAATGTTAATATTGTATGTATTCATTTGTTCTTAAATGAATATCGTGACTCATTGTGAAGTATTGACAGTGCTTCTTTTTTATATGTATTTACAATTCCAAACAATGCACATCGATTGTGTGCTAAGTGACAGTGTGAAATTCTATTTGACTTTTCATAAATGCGAATATTGTGTTGAAAGCTACGTTTACCACGCTATATTTCAATAATGGTGAAATGCGTTTTTCGTATTTATAATGGACGTTACTTTTCGAACATAAAACAAAATTTATGCTTACGTGACAAATTTATTTCTCTTGTGGTGTATCCAGTCCACGGATTCATCCATTACTTGTGGGATATTCTCCTTCCTAATAGGAAGCTGCAAGAGGATCACCCACAGCAGAGCTGTCTATATAGCTCCTCCCCTAACTGCCACCTCCCAGTCATTCGACCGAAGACAAGCAAGAGAAAGGAGAAACTATAGGGTGCAGTGGTGACTGTAGTTTAAAAATTAAAAAACACCTGCCTTAAAATGACAGGGCGGGTCGTGGACTGGATACACCCCAAGAGAAATAAATTTATCAGGTAAGCATAAATTTAGTTTTCTCTTGTAAGGTGTATCCAGTCCACGGATTCATCCATTACTTGTGGGATACCAATACCAAAGCTATAGGACACGGATGAAGGGAGGGACAAGGCAGGCGCTTAAACGGAAGGCACCACTGCCTGTAAGACCTTTCTCCCAAAAATAGCCTCTGAAGAAGCAAAAGTATCAAATTTGTAGAATTTAGAAAAAGTATGAAGCGAAGACCAAGTCGCCGCCTTACAAACCTGTTCAACAGAAGCCTCATTTTTAAAGGCCCATGTGGAAGCCACCGCTCTAGTGGAATGAGCTGTAATTCTTACAGGAGGCTGCTGGCCAGCAGTCTCATAAGCTAAGCGGATTAAACCTCTTAACCAAAAAGAAAGAGAAGTTGCTGAAGCCTTTTGGCCTTTCCTCTGTCCAGAGTAGACAACAAACAATGCAGATAAGTGTTTGTGTGTGCATTGCATTGTTAGCTTGACAAAGGGGCAGTAGCCCCGAAACGTTGCTGTTCACTTCAATAAAAGTCCTTTCACTTCATTGAGTGCATCATCATTTGCTTTTAGACAACAAACAATGCAGATGTTTGCCGAAAATCTTTAGTAGCTTGTAAATAAAACTTTAAAGCACGAACCACGTCAAGATTGTGTAATAGACGTTCCTTCTTTGAAGAAGGATTAGGACACAGTGACGGAACAACAATCTCTTGATTGATATTCTTATTGGATACCACCTTAGGAAGAAACACAGGTTTGGTACGCAAAACTACCTTATCTGCATGGAAGATCAGATAAGGGGAATCACACTGCAAGGCAGATAACTCTGAAACTCTTCGAGCCGAAGAGATAGCTACCAAGAACAGAACTTTCCAAGATAAAAGCTTGATATCTATGGAATGCAGAGGTTCAAACGGAACCCCTTGAAGAACTTTAAGAACTAAATTTAAACTCCATGGCAGAGCAACAGGTTTAAACAAAGGCTTGATTCTAACTAAAGCCTGACAAAACGCCTGAACGTCTGGAACATCCGCCAGACGCTTGTGCAAAAGAATAGACAGAGCAGAAATCTGTCCTTTAAGGAACTAGCTGACAATTCCTTCTCCAATCCTTCTTGGAGAAAAGACAATATCCTGGGAATCCTGACTTTACTCCATGAGTAACCCTTGGATTCACACAAATGAAGATATTTACACCATATCTTATGATAGATTTTCCTGGTGACAGGCTTTCGAGCCTGAGTTAAGGTATCAATGACCAACTCGGAAAAACCACGTTTTGACAAAATCAAGCGTTCAATCTCCAAGCAGTCAGACACAGATAAATTAGATTTGGATGTTTGAAGGGACCTTGAAGTAGAAGGTCCTGCCTCAGCGGCAGAGTCTAAGGTGGAAAGAATGACATGTCCACCAGATCTGCGTACCAAGTCCTGCGTGGCCACACAGGAGCTATCAAAATCACTGAAGCTCTCTCCTGCTTGATCTTGGCAATCAGACGAGGGAGCAGAGGAAACGGTGGAAACACATAAGCCAGGTTGAAAGTTCTGGTTTGCCCCAACGTTGAATCAACTGTGCAAACACCTCCGGATGGAGTTCCCACTCCCCCGGATGAAAAGTCTGTCGACTTAGAAAATCCGCCTCCCAGTTCTCTACTCCTGGGATATGGATAGCTGATAGATGGCAAAAGTGAACCTCTGCCCATAGAATTATTTTTGAAACCTCCAACATTGCTAGGGAACTCCTTGTTCCCCCTTGATGGTTGAAGTAAGCTACAGTCGTGATGTTGTCCGACTGAAATCTGATGAACCTGACCGCAGCTAGCTGAGGCCAAGCCTGAAAAGCAATGAATATCGCTCTTAGTTCCAGAATGTTTATCGGAAGGAGTGTCTCCTCCTGAGTCCACAAGCCCTGAGCCTTCAGGGAGTTCCAGACTGCACCCCAGCCCAGAAGGCTGGCATCTGTCGTTACTATTGTCCAATCTGGCCTGCGGAAGGTCATACCCTTGGACAGATGGACCCGAGATAACCACCAGAGAAGAGAATCCCTGGTCTCTTGATCCAGATTTAGTAGAGGGGACAAATCTGTGTAATCCCCATTTCACTGACTGAGCATGCAAAGTTGCAGCGGTCTAAGATGTAGGCGGGCAAACAGCACTTTGTCCATTGCCGCTACCATTAAGCCGATTACTTCCATACACTGAGCCACTGAAGGGCAAGAAGTAGAATAAAGAACATGGCAGGAATTTAGAAGTTTTGACAACCTGGCCCCTGTCAGGTAAATCTTCATTTCTACAGAATCTATCAGAGTTCCTAGGAAGGAAACTCTTGTGAGAGGGGATAGATAACTTTTTTCTTCGTTCACTTTCCACCCATGCAACCTCAGAAATGCCAGAACAATGTCCGTGTGAGACCTGGCAACTTGAAAAGTCGACGCCTGTATCAGAATGTCGTCTGAGTAAGGGGCTACTGCTATAGCCCGCGGCCTTAGGACCGCTAGAAGGGACCCTAGAACCTTTGTAAAGATTCTTGGAGCTGTGGCCAGCCCGAAGGGAAGAGCCACAAACTTGTAGTGCCTGTATTGACCCTCCTGCATCATAGGAGGGATGGTTCGAATAGTCTCCATCTTGAAGGATGGGACTCTGAGAAATTTGTTTAAGATCTTGAGATCTAAGATTGGTCTGAATGTTCCCTCTTTCTTGGGAACAACAAACAGATTTGAATAAAAGCCCTGTCCCTGTTCCTCCTGCGGAACTGGGTGGATCACTCCCATAACTAGGAGGTCTTGAACACAATGTAAGAATGCTTCTCTCTTTATCTGGTTTGCAGATAAAAGTGAGAGATGAAATCTCCCTTTTGGGGGAGAGGTTTTGAATTCCAGAAGATAACCCTTGGACACAATTTCCAATGCTCAGGGATCCTGGACATCTCTTGCCCAAGCCTGGGCGAAGAGAGAGAGTCTGCCCCCTACTAGATCCGTTTCCGGATCGGGGGCTGCTCCTTCATGCTGTCTTAGAGGCAGCAGCAGGTTTCTTGGCCTGTTTCCCCTTGTTCCAAGCCTGGTTAGGTCTCCAGACAGGCTTAGACTGGGCAAAAGTTCCCTCTTGTTTTGTGTTAGAGGAAGTTGAAGCTGCGCCACTCTTGAAGTTTCGAAAGGGCCGAAAACTAGACTGTTTGGTCCTTAATTTGTTGGACCTGTCTTGAGGAAGGGCGTGACCTTTTCCTCCAGTGATGTCAGAAATGATCTCCTTCAGTCCAGGCCCGAATAGAATCTGTCCTTTGAAGGGAATGTTGAGAAGTTTAGACTTTGAAGTCACGTCAGCTGACCAGGATTTAAGCCATAGCGCTCTACGCGCCTGAATAGCAAAACCTGAATTTTTAGCCGTTAGCTTGGTTAAATGAGCAACGGCGTCAGAAACAAATGAATTGGCTAGCTTAAGGGCCCTAAGCTTGTCAATAATATCTTCCAACGGGGTTTCAACCTGTAGAGCCTCCTCTAGGGACTCAAACCAGAAAGCCGCGGCAGCAGTGACTGGGGCAATGCATGCAAGAGGCTGGAGAATAAAACCTTGTTGAATAAAAATTTTCTTAAGTTTACCCTCTAATTTTTTATCCATTGGATCTAGAAAAGCACAACTGTCCTCGACAGGGATAGTGGTACGCTTAGCTAGAGTAGAAACTGCTCCCTCCACCTTAGGGACCGTCTGCCATAAGTCCCGTGTAGCAGCGTCTATAGGAAACATCTTTTTAAAAACAGGAGGGGGAGAGAATGGTACACCTGGTCTATCCCATTCCTTAGTAATAATTTCAGAAAACCTTTTAGGGATTGAAAAAACATCAGTGTAAGTAGGTACTGCATAGTATTTATCCAATCTACATAATTTCTCTGGGACTACAATAGTGTCACAGTCGTCCAGAGTTGCTAAAACCTCCCTGAGCAATACGCGGAGGTGTTCAAGCTTAAATTTAAATGTAGACATATCAGAATCAGATTGAAGTATCTTCCCTGCTTCAACTTCATTATATTGTGAGGGTGTATCAGAGATAGCTACTAAAGCGTCAGAGAGCTCTGTATTTATTCTAGTCCCAGAGCTGTCTCGCTTTCCTTGCAATCCTGGCAGTTTAGATAATACCTCTGTAAGGGTATGATTCATAACTGCCGCCATGTCTTGCAAGGTATACGCAATGGGCGCGCTAGATGTATTTGGCGTCCCCTGAGCGGGATTTATAGGATCTGACACGTGGGGAGAGTTAGACGGCATAACTTCCTCCTTGTCAATTTCTTCTGGTGATAAATTTTTAAAAGCCAGAATATGGTCTTTGTAATCTATAGTAAAATCAGTGCATTTGGTACACATTCTAAGAGGGGGTTCCACAATGGCTTCTAAACATAATGAACAATGAGTTTCCTCTATGTCAGACATGTTTAAACAGACTAGTAATAAGACTAGCAAGCTTGGAAAACACTTTAATAACTGTGAACAAGCAAAAAATAAAAACGGTACTGCGCCTTTAAGAGAAAAAAAACAATCACAGAAACTGCTAAAACAGTGAAAAAAGCAGTAAATCTTACGAATTTTTTACAGTGTGTATAATAGGCTGAAAGAGCATTGCACCCACTTGCAAATGGATGATTAACCCCTTAGTTTCAAAACCGGATCAAAAAAACGATATAAACGTTTTTAAACAGTCACAACAAACTGCCACAGCTCTACTGTGGCCCTACCTGCCCATACAACGACTTTGGAAGGCACAAAAAACCCTTAGAGAGGTCCTATATGTTCAGGGGACTCCTTCAGGGAAGCTGGATGTCTCAAGCTGCAAAAACTAATGGAAAATAGGCTCCTCCCAACCTGTACTCACAGTGAGAGGGCCTTAAAAAACTATCCCTAGGCAAAATCTAGTCAGCCATGTGGAAAAAACTGGGCCCCAGAATAAAGTTTTATCACCAATATGAAATAAACGTTTATACACCTCAAGCAAACGTTATATCTATTCAGTAATGTGAGTAAATAATAAAAATATTACCCTTTACAGCAAGCATGATACCAGTCATTATTAAATCACTGTAATCAGGCTTACCTTAAATAAATCCGGTATTGTCAGCATTTTCTAGCTTATCATTTCTCTAGAAAAATTTAAAACTGCACATACCTCAGAGCAGGAGACCCTGCACGCTATTCCCCCAGCTGAAGTTACCCATCTCTTCAGTTATGTGTGAGAACAGCAATGGATCTTAGTTACAACCTGCTAAGATCATCAAAGACCACAGGCAGACTCTTCTTCAACTTTCTGCCTGAGGCTAAAATAGTACAACTCTGGTACCATTTGAAAATAACAAACTTTTGATTGAAGATAAACTATATTAATGCACCACATCTCTCTAGCTGCTTCCCTTGTCGAGAGCTGCAAGAGAATGACTGGGAGGTGGCAGTTAGGGGAGGAGCTATATAGACAGCTCTGCTGTGGGTGATCCTCTTGCAGCTTCCTGTTGGGAAGGAGAATATCCCACAAGTAATGGATGAATCCGTGGACTGGATACACCTTACAAGAGAAATGAACATTTTTTTTTAGATAAAATAAACTTTTGTTCCTTATTTTTTAAAGGATAAAATAGAGCATGCATTTGTCTGAAATATTCACATTAAAATATTTTTTTCATTTAATTCTCATGGTGTACTATGCATTGTTGCCCACCCACAAATAAGCAGATATCTCCCAGTAATGCTTTGCTGCTCCTAAGCCTATGTATATATTTTTTTAAACTTAGGATAACAAGAGAATGAACCATATGTGATTATCGAAGTAAAATGTTCTTTTCGAATAAAATATGCTCGGTCAGAATCATGGAAGATTAACTTTGGGTTGCATTTCCCTTTCACTACAAATGAAATAGCCATCACAAGCTATTAAGGACAATTAAATAGTTGACATATTTACTTTTAGAATATTGCTCTTATCATTGATGAATGCATGTAATACACACTATTCTAATAGTAAATATGCAATGCTAATGTTTTTTTTAAAAAACATTTAAATGCAGTCATGTCTAAATATAATATTAAATTTTAATAGAAGAGTATATACCCCCGTGAAAAGTTATATACATTTAAAGGGACAGTCAACAAAAAATAGATATTTACTTTAATACCCATTCCACATTTTGGCATACTCGACCCTGTTATATGAATATACATTTGACCTGTGTGAGGACCTTGTATGTAAGCCCATGTAAACTGGTCACTTATATCCGTCCTTTGATGGAGCTTTTTAATGAATCAGTGCAGACTCTTAAAGGGACAGTATACTATAATATTTGGTTCACTTAATGTGTTTACTATTCCTTATTATTTAATTAGCAGCAAACTATCTAATGTATAAAATTCTATTTTTACGGTTTGCATATGAATACTTATTTAGTGATTTTAAGCCACAACTAAATAAAATGTTTGTAGCTTGTCGATATAATCCTATGTCCTAACTTTTTTTACATTGTGTACATATACATGCTTCTTTATCTTATATCTGTGTGTAAACCAATCAACAAACAATTAAATTAAACATTATATTACCTTATCTCTTGTATGCCCCACTGGGATTGTAATTTGTTAAGGCCAAAAACCTTCAGAATAGTTTGAGATACCACAAGAGAAATAAGCTATTTTAAATAAATAAGTGTAACGGTTATACTTGTAATCTATTTTTAACACTCCAGAAGGTAAAGTGTATAATTGTGAACAAATTGAATTTGAAACAAATATGAGTTAACTGTCCCTTCAAATGACTGTGCCTCGTCAGCTAGATAACGCAATGGTGTAACGAGCCAATTACGGCTCATGTAACCCGAATCACCTATAAATAATGAACATTACAAGATGTCAATGTTACAAATATCTGATAAATGTGAATACATTTAAAAAAAGAAGAAAATTATACAATGCATTTGTGGATATGAAAATCGCATAAACTCCATGCAATTAAAATAAGGGTTAAACGTTTACATAACCTAGTTAAAATGTCTATGTGATAAATTTATTGCTCTGCTAGTGACTTTGAAAGAATCTAAAATCTGCAATTTGCTAAACAGTCATCTACGTCAGTTATGTTTAAAGAGCTACAACGTCCCTTTAAAAGTATTGTCAGGGCAGACATGTTATGGGATTCAGGTCACACATATGAAAGTCATATTTACAGAACACTTGCTACAGCTGATACAATTGGGGTCTGGAAATCATTTAATGGGCCCTTGAATCTCATTCACACAAACTCTAGGACCAAACCAATTACATTTCTTTTACACCCAGATTTGCACAAACAAGTAGGGAAGTGGCTTAACAACTGACTCTATAGGGTAGCTGACTTCCTCATTGGTAATTATATACAGACGTACTCAGTAAACAGACTGAAGAAATTGATCTCTATACTATATTTAACTCTTCAAGGAGCTAAAACTCCAAACCATTCGACAATAGTAGATAAATGGGAACAGGACACCGGACTGAATCTCCCATGAAATAAATGGGACCTAATTATGCACGACTCAAGTAAGGGAGTGATTAACACTGATCTCAAAGAGAACTGCATCAAGACGGTTTTTAGGTGGTACCTAACCCTGGAGACAGGCCTGGCACTTGTATAAGGAATTCCAGGCAGCCGCCTTAATGTACCCCAGCAGGGGGGTGCAAAGTTAGAGAGCGGCAATCGGCAATGATATTTATTTTTTAAAACATTTTTTAACCAACATAACACTTTGTTTTAGTTGCTGCAGAGCAGCTGCAGCGCAGGGTTACAATCTAAAACTTCAGATTGTGCGGCGTGCCCCCTCCCCTTTCAGAGATCTCTGCTACATTTCCTGGTGTTCACTTCTGACACTGGTTACAGTGGGGGCAGGGCATCTTAGAGCTGCAGAGAGTTACTGAAGTTCCACGGGGTATTTTTGCAGACAATCATCATATAACACTGCCTGCAGCCAGACCAGACGACATGATGAAAGAACTACGTACTGAGTTTCCGTAAGCATGTTTTTGGAAGCATACAGACAGAACCTATTCTGTTTGCTTTGATTATATTGCATCAGGATTGAGGGACAGATGTTGCCGGTAACCAGCACCACACAGCTAATGATTGTGGAGCAATGCTAGTCTAAATTGTACTTTACAATGGGCAATTAATCTATTTTATAATATCACAAAAAGATAGTCCTTTAAATATAACATAAATCTATAGTTACATACATATTTTGTTATGTGTATTTTAAATAGCCAATCCCATTGGTGTCCGTTAGACATGTGCGTTTTGTTTCGTTCCGAATTTAAATTCGGACGAATTTGTCAAATTCGGAGATTCGGATCGATTTGAATTTCCGAATTACCGTAGCACTGAATCTAATGAATAAATCCGAATTAGTTCAGATTTTTTCATAACATTTGGATGGCCATGGACTAATCACAATTACACTAGTATTGTTCTGTATATTAGGTTATATTACTCTGCTATGGGTTACACCTAATATTACAGTACATAATACTAGTCTAATACACAGCACATCCCACCTAACAGATACCGAATTTACGAATCGAATCCGAACCGAATAAATCCGAATTTATCCGAATCCGAATGAATCCGAATGAATCCGAAATGAATGCATTCGAATGTATCCAAATTCGAATCGATTCGAAAAGGAAATTCGAAAACATCCGAATCGATCCGAAACGAACAAAAACAATTTTTTTTCACTGCGCACAAGTCTAGTGTCCGTGTTTTTAAGAACATAGAGCTAATATACAAATGGGTGGCTGAGCTTAGGGAGATCGTATATTTTAGAAGTGCATAACAATAATGAAGTAGGAATAGAAGTCCACTCAGTTCCATCTCACAATACAGACAACCTTTCAATTTTTGTGAAAGTGTGATATGGTATATGTAAGTATATAATTATTTGCCACCACTTTCACTGAATGTGCTATCTGATCTGAGCACTAGTTAACTTCTCTACAAATACCTGATAATAATAATAATTTAACCCCTTGGCTGCCTTAAGGTTAACATTAAGCGGTTAATCTGCCTGGGGAACTATATTGTGTCACAGTGATGATTCATTCCTGCCTCCCAGCACTTCAGGTATCAATTGGGGCAATTACACAGCTGTGCCGTTATTATGCCCAAGCACCAGTGATTTTCAGGATGGGAGACATCTTGTGATGTTACTGAGAATTTGGGATAAGGGACAAGCAATTCTATAATGTACAAATATATATATATCCTTTTAATGTTAATTTTTTTTTAATGACAGTCAATAAAGATATACAGTATATATATTAGGGGTTAACAAGAATAATTTAAATTTAGAAGCCAGAAGGAATATTGAGGAGTTAAACACAAATGCTTTAGGAGAAAATGGGAATAATTTTAGAGGAGCCAAATCCTTGCCCCCTGGCAAGTTGGGCTCTATATATCTAAGCCATGGCTTATCCCTCCATATTGTGAAATAAATGTCGACCTTTGTTGGAGTTTCTGTATTTCTACACTGTGTATGTGTGTGTATATATATATATATATATATATATATATACAGTGTATATATATATATATATATATATATATATATATTTTTATATATATATATATATACTGTATATATATATACAGGTAGCCCTCAGTTTACGCCGGGGTTAGGTTCCAGAAGTAATGGTTGTAAATCGAAACCGTTGTAAATTGAAACTCAGTTTATAATGTAAGTCAATGGGAAGTGAGGGAGTTAGGTTCCAGGCCCCTCTCAAAATTGTCATAAGTAACAATACATTATTTTTAAAGCTTTGAAATGAAGACTTTAAATGCTAGACAGCATTATAAACCTAATAAAATAATCACACAACACAAAATATATAATTAAACTAAGTTAAATGAACAAAAACATTTGCTAAACAGCATTATAAACCTAATAAAATAATCACACAACACAGACTTCACTCGCATTTTTCTGCAAACAGTTCTTTCTATGCATTCCAATCTGGACTGAGTTATAGACAAGAAGATCTTGTTCCTTTGAAATCTGCTCAATAGCTCAGGTCTGGTTAAACTGATTAATTTTAGCTTGCTTGGCTTTGCTACAACACAAGCGGACAGCTCCACCTACTGGCTATTTTAATAAATGCACTGCTTCTCAATGCTTTTCAATAACAGTCACATGACTGGAAAAAAAGGTTGTTATTCTGAAACTGTGTAAATTGAACCGTTGTAAAACGAGGTCCACCTGTATGTATATATATATATATATATATATTTACACATACACACAAATAATAGGAGTAAATGAGAAATTTGCTTAAAATTGCATGCTCTGTTTGAATTATTAAATCATGTGGGGGGGGGGGGCGGCAAAATGTATCCTCGCCTGTGTGGCCAAACATCCTAGCACCGGCCCTGCCAGGACAAAACATGCCATTACTCCCCAGATGGTACAAATAAATGTTATAGAGGGTGTATGGCAAGGGGGAGCTATATAAACATGTGGTGGGTATGCCCCGGGATCAGAGCTATCTGGGAGCAGCTCCAGAGACTCCTAGGCAGAATTCTGCAAGCACCTACTATTCTGACAGTAGCTCAGGCTCTTTTGAATCGTAGAATTAAACCATACAACAAAGCAATTAACACACTTATCAGGATTCTGTGTACTGCTACTAGGGTCTGTATAGCCAGACACTGGAAGGTAGAGGCACCATCCTGGACTGAGGTACTAGATAAAATAGAGCACATATATACTATGTCAGAAGTAGCTGCCTCCATACAAGGGACTAGGGAACAATTTATTAAAATATGGTTTTATTGGATAATGCAAGAGAAGGAATAATAGAGGAATTATTGGAGAACCAACCCTTTTCAGTTTTTCATGACTCACTTACCAGACACCATTCTCTTCTAGGAAAGAGGTGAGACTTGATTTGGGCAGATTAGTGTGTAACTGTCCACTAATAGTACCACAGAAATGTTTAAGTTAGGTTGAGAATGTTATTTATGTTTTATAATATGTTTAAAAATGTTGCAAAGAGTTTGTATGCCATCATGATACAAGGGGGGGTAGTTATCAAGCCGTCAACCTCAAATACGCTGGAATTCCGCAGCGTATTTGTGGCGAGGCTGATTCGCCTTAGTTATCAAAGGCTCGAGACCGGCAAAAGTAGAATTTTGTGACGTAAACTTCGATCCGCCGGACTCAGTCCGACACAGATCGATTCTTACGTCACTCCAGATGTTCTGCACACAAGTGCGGCACAATCTCACTACTTTTGCTAGTTATCAAATGACTAGCAGGTACGCTTGGGACTTTTACGGGCCAGCGTACCTGGTTTTCAAACCGCCACCCCTGGAGGCGGTGGATCCCATAGGAATCAATGGGAGTCTGACCATAGCGAAAGTACAAGTTCGCTGCTGACAGACATCCCATTGATTTCTATGGGAGCTGTCTGCACCTAACACCCTAACATGTACCCCGAGTCTAAACACCCCTAATCTGTCCCCCCTACACCGCCGCAACTAAATAAAGTTATTACCCCCTAAACCGCCGCTCCCGGAGCCCACCGCAAGCTACTCTATACATATTAACCCCTAAACCGCCGCTCCCGGAGTCCACCGCAACTATAATAAATGTATTAACCCCTAAACCGCCGCTCCCTGAACCTGCCGCAACCTATATTAAATTTATTAACCCCTATCCTGCCCCCCCTACACCGTCGCCACCTATATTAAATTTATTAAGCCTTATCCTGCCCCCCCTACACCATCGCCACCTATATTAAATTTATTAACCCCTATCCTGCCCCCCACTACACCGCCGCCACTGTAATAAAATTATTAACCCCTAAACCTAAGTCTAACACCCCCCTAACTTAAATATTAATTAAATAAATCTAAATAATATTTCTATTATTAACTAAGTTAATCCTATTTAAAACTAAATACTTACCTGTAAAATAAACCCTAATATAGCTACAATATAAATAATAATTATATTGTAGCTCTCTTAGGATTTATTTTTATTTTACAGGCAACTTTCAAGTTACAAACATTTTAAAAATATTACAACAATTTTAATCTACTTACACCTAATCTAAGCCCCCTAATAAAATAACAAACCCCCCCAAAATAAAAAAAATGCCCTACCCTATTCTAAATTAAAGGGACAGTAAACCTTAAAAATAATAGTGCAGAATTATATAACATTATTTAGGTGATATAGCCATAAAAGCCTTTTTTACAGTTTAATTAGCTAAAATACGGCGCTTTTACAGACCCGCTCTCTGCTCTCTGCTGAGCGGGTCTGTAATATTCAGTCAGCGCATCGGGCCAGCTGTATAGTCACAGCCCGGCCCGATCGCGCCATAGCACTAAGTGCAGCTCGCTTCCTACCTTAATTCCGATTGGCTGATAGAATCCTATCAGCCAATCGGAATTGAGGGGACGCCATCTTGGATGACGTCCCTTAAAGGAGCCTTCATTCATCGGTAGTCCGTCGGTGAAGAAGGATGTTCCGCGTCGGCGGGAGGAAGATTCAAGACCCGGCTTGGAAGATGACATCGCCCGGATAGAAGACCTCATCAGCACCTCTTGGAAGATGACATCGCCCGGATCGAAGACTTCTTCAGCGCCGCCTGGATGATGACTTCATCGGATGGAAGATTTCTTCAGTGCCGCTTGGAGGATTAACTTCTTCCGCTCCGGATGTCCACTTCGGTCCCATCGCTGCTCGGCTGAGTGAAGACGACTCAAGGTAGGATGATCTTCAGGGGATTAGTGTTAGGTTTTTGTAAGGGGGGTTTGGGTTAGATTAGGGGTATGTGGGTGGTGGGTTTTAATGTTGGGGGGGTTATATTTTTCTTTTACAGGCAAAAGAGCAGTTTTCTTTGGGGCAAGCCCCCCAAATGGCCCTTTTAAGGGCTGGTAAGGTAAAAGAGCTTTGAACTTTATTTAATTTAGAATAGGGTAGGGCATTTTTTTATTTTGGGGGGTTTGTTATTTTATTAGGGGGCTTAGATTAGGTGTAAATAGATTAAAATTGTTGTAATATTTTTAAAATGTTTGTAACTTATTTTTTTATTTTTTGTAACTTAGCTTTTTTTATTTTTTTGTACTTTAGTTAGTTTATGTAATTGTATTTAATTGTAGTTATTTGTAGGTAGTTTATTTAATTAATTTAATGATAGTGTAGTATTAGGTTTAATTGTAACTTAGGTTAGGATTTATTTTACAGGTAATTTTGTATTTCTTTTAGCTAGGTAGTTATTAAATAGTTAATAACTATTTAATAACTATTCTAACTAGCTAAAATAAATACAAAGTTACCTGTAAAATAAATATAAATCCTAAGATAGCTACAATATAATTATTATTTATATTGTAGCTATATTAGGGTTTATTTTATAGGTAAGTATTTAGTTTTAAATAGGAATAATTTATTAAAGTATAGTGTAGTGTTAGGTGTAATTGTAACTTAGGTTAGGATTTATTTTACAGGTAAATTTCAGTTTATTTTAGCTAGGTGAGCTATTAAATAGTTAATAACTATTTAATAGCTATTGTACCTAGTTAAAATAAATTGAAAGTTGCCTGTAAAATAAAAATAAATCCTAAGATAGCTACAATATAATTATTATTTATATTGTAGCTATATTAGGGTTTATTTAAGTATTTAGTTTTAAATAGGATTAATTTAGTTAATAAGAGTAATATTATTTAGATTTATTTAATTAATATTTAAGTTAGGGGGGCGTTAGGGTTAGTGTTAGACTTAGGTTTAGGGGTTAATAATTTTATTACAGTGGCGGCGGTGTAGTGGGGGGCAGGATAGGGGTTAATAAATTTATTATAGGTGACGACGGTGTAGGGGGGGCAGGATAGGGGTTAATAGGTTTAATATAGGTTGCGGCGGGTTCAGGGAGCGGCGGTTTAGGGGTTAAACTATTTATTTATTTGCGGCGAGGTGCGGGATCAGCAGGATAGGGGTTAATAATTTTATTATAGAGGGCGACGGTATAGGGGGGGCAGGATAGGGGTTACTAGGTATACTGTAGGTGGCAGCGGTGTCCGGGAGTGGCGGTTTAGGGGTTAATACATTTATCAGAGTTGCGGCAGGGTCTAGGAGCGGCGGTTTAGGGGTTAATACATTTATAAGAGTTACGGCAGGGTCTAGGAGCGGCGGTTTAGGGGTTAGTAACTTTATTGAGTTGCGGGAGGCTCCGGGGGCGCCGGTATAGGGATAGAACAGTGTAGTTTAGTGTGGGTGCTTAGTGACAGGCTAGCAATAAAGCTGGGAAAAAGCCGAAGAGCAGCGAGATCGGATGAGTGATAACTCTCACAGTCCGCTGCTCATCGCCCCGCGGCTTTTGACAGCTTTATTTGATAACTTAGGCGAACGTATTCAAGGTCCGCAGCGGCGAAGGTAGGCGAGCTTAGGCGGGCGTATTGGGCCGGCGAAGGCAGAAAAGTAGACGGCTTGATAACTACCCCCCAAGGTGTAAGATAAGTGGATTTCAATGTAGCATCTTAATGTATATGCAAAGGATGAAACTAGGTCCTTGTGCTGACAAGCCTGAATTTGTTTACTAGATAATTATGACCTTAGTGATACATATATATATATGTGAAATGTTTGTTATGTTGTATCCTGAATTCTTTGCTTCTAATAAAGAAATATTTCAATTAAACTTATTGTCAGGGCTATGACCTGCTACATATCTGTTTGTTTCTAAAACTAGACATTTGCTGAAAGAGGCAAACAATAATTGAAGCGCATCCTATAGCTAAACATTTAAGCTATGACATGCTACATATCTGTTTCTAAAACTAGACATTTGCTGAAAGACAAATAAATGGTTAAAGTGCATCCTATATCTGCACATTTAAGCTATGACCTGCTACATATCTGTTTCTAAAACTAGACATTTGCTGAAAGACAAATAAATGGTTAAAATGCATCCTATATCTGCACATTTAAGCTATGATCTGCTACATATCTGTTTCTAAAACTAGACATTTGCTGAAAGAGACAAAAAAATGGTTAAAGCGCATCCTATATCTAAACAATTTGCACATTACACAAACACAACTGTTTGCGAACATTACAGTGGTAATTGTCTAACTTCTTAACCATGCTGTGCACAAGTATTCACCAACAAGCCACCCATGGGGAAACTGTCTGTCCTCAAACTGCCGCCAGAGTGACGACTGCCTAAAAATACGGGTATCATGACTGGCCCCCACCGAAATTCACAAACACATTCATAATTTGCATATTTGCATAGCAAACAAACAGCACGTTTAAACTATGAAAGTGTTTGCGATTTTGGAAGGGGCGCTCATCTGCTGGAGCCCGCAGAGCAATATGGGTGCAATTTATTGCTCCCAAAACATTGGGCATTTCAGCAATTGCATAGAATTCCCTCTTGAGTCGCCTCCAATCGTCCTCATTTTGAGGGAATCATACTTAAAGCCTACTAATTCTAGTCATGGAGTTCAGAAACCTTTAAAAAACCACACAGAAGGTACCCTGAGACAACCCAGATATGTACCCCTCTGTGGATTGAAAGCTTCCGGGCGCCAGGACATGTATGCATCAAATAGCAGTGCGCATATGTCTGTGTGGCTCCAGATGAGGCTTAAGTACATCATACAGGCTCAAGAGCTGCTGTCTATTGAGCCTATACTTGTCGAAAACCTCGAAGTCACTCATGTTATCCAAGGTGAGCCTCACGCTGTGAACATGAGGACCCCTAATCAGACATTCCCCATGCCTCTCTTGGAGACGCTGAGCCCGCCTAATTCTGTTGTGTAAAACTTGTTCAACAGCACCTACACAATCTAACTGAGGGTTATCCATATTTGCAAAGCAAAGCAGCACAAAGCCAAACAGCAGAGCAAACACACAAGGAGTAACAAGGTATCCAAACACATAAAAGCGATTTAATACAGTGTCGATCACAAGGGACATATTGGCCATGGTGTTTGGGTGATTTATAGTGCAAAATGTCCAATGGTTGCGTGTTTGTAATGATTGCTGATTGTATACACTTGATTGTATCTGAGCGGCGCAAATGCTTTCAAAGTGGGCGTTGTTTTTTTTTTGTGTTTGTTGAAATTTTGTTTTTTCCCAATAAATCGTAATGTGAAAGTGTAAAATCTAACATATACAATGCATCTTCGTAATGTTTGTTCATATGCGTAACAAATACTTAGTAAACGCAATGTTATATTTAAAAACCACACGTCAGCGCTAACATGATTGAAAGTACATTCTTGTGTATAATGTGTGCATAGACATGGCATAGAATCTGATCGATCAATGTTACTGCAATATTGTTGCAAAACGATAAAGTAATGACTGACATCTATAATATTATATATGTAAGTGATTGGCAAGATTTCAACAATTTACGTGTCCCATTGAAATCGCAAAAAAAATGAAGATCTTCCAACCCTCTCATCTACGTATATGTAATATTGAGTGAGAAACTGATGAAAGGGGCAGTAAAGACCTAATGCTCAAATCTGTATGGTTGAAGCTTAGAATGATGTCATCATATTAGCTACATGCCTGTCTAGTTTCCAAATCTTCGTTCTCTTGTTCTAGTTTGCAACATTCTTATTGTGTGATGATTAAAAAGATAAATGTGTCCTTTATTGCTGTGTGATGTGTGTTATGTACATATATGTATGTATTGTGATTCTCTCCCACATGTTCATTTATATAAAGCAGTATAGCATTGTTGTTTCTTCCAAAAAAACGACAACTAGAATATTTACTAATGATATCTTATAATTATAGGGAATTCCTAATGTTATATTATATTGAAATCCTGATGTTAAAGGGACACTAATGCCATAATTTATTATTCATGATTCAGAGAGAGAATCCAATGTTAAACAACCTTCCAATGTACTTCTATGATGTAAATGTGTTCATTGTTTATATATATCGTTTGTTGAATGAATAGCAGGATAGGCTCAATGACCTAAATATGTATAGCTTAGAGGAGAGAAGGGAAAGAGGTGATATGATAGCAACTTTCAAGTATGTTAAAGGGCTAAGTAAAACTGAGGCTGTGGGTATTTTACATAAAATGGAAAATTCAAGAACAAGGGGTCATGATCTCAAGCTGAAGGGTAGTAGATTCAGGAGTAATTTGAGGAAGCACTTCTTTACAGAAAGAGTGATTGATTTATGGAATAAACTTCCTCAAGAGGTAGTAATGACAAACACTGTTGGGGACTTTAAAAATGCCTGGGACAAGCCTAAGGCTATCCTACGAACTAGATACGTTTATACTGTTAAGTAATATCGGGCAGACCTGCTGGGCCTATGGCTCTTATCTGCCGTCAATATCTATGTTTCTATGGCCTAGATTTGGAGTTCGGCGTTAGCCGTGAAAACCAGCGTTAGAGGCTCCTAACGCGGATTTCTTACGGACTCCGGTATTTAGAGTTCAGTTACCGACACTCAAAAAAAACCTAACGCTCACATTTCTACCGACACCTCAGACCCAGTAGTAAACATATACCGACAAAAAAAAGATCCACGAATCAAAAAAAAAATATTACACAAACTACACTTACAGTCATACAAACACTACACTATGTTTATTTTTCATATTTAATAATTTTTCATCAAAATACAAAGGATTAAAGTTGCGAGATCTCGGGTGTTAGAAAAAAAACAACACAAATCCATTTTCCCATTGACTTACATTGACACACGGGAAAAGACCCTCATATACCTACATCTAACTAATAACATTATCACAAACATACACTCATCGATGCATACAAACAATATACACCACATGACATACACAAAATATTTATTTATTACAAAAAGAACATGATTTAGTTACTTTTTCACAAAAGCTCATGACGTCATTCACTTTACGAGGAAAGCCAGTCTTAGAAAAAAACAAGAACATATTTTAGAGCCTCCATTGACTTCTATTGGGAAGACGTGCTCGTGCACGCGAAACCCTCATTTCCCTAACGCACGAAAATAGCGTAGACAGAAAAACTCCAAATACCAGCGCTAGAAAAGACATGATTTCATGCGTTAGACCCAGCTATGATAAATAGATCAAGAAATGACTATTTCCCTATGGTGGATTTATGGATTTTACTGTTTGAATATTCACAACACCATTAAATTCTTTCAGACTTTTATATTACATCAACTACAAATCAACATCACTAGTAACAACATTTTTGTTTTAAAAATATTACATTTAAACGGACACAAAAATAATGTCAACTTTTCAGGATTCACAAACACTACACAATGGGAAACAATTCTCATTTACCTTTATTATTGCATTTCAGTTATTCAACTCATATGCTTGCAGCAACAGCATATCTACATAGGCTTAACACATGATCACTCATGGATGCACATACATTACTTTTAACATTCACTCATACATGTGCATTCAAATGATGGTGGAAAAACACATTACATTCTCTAGAGGAATCACAAAACACAACATATGGATTTTACTGTACTTTTAACATCATGATTCCATCACCAGAAACCATTAGGAATTACGTACAACAAGAACATCAGTACACCAGATTACAGATGTCACTTTATGGGAAGGAACAACAATGCCAGACCGCTATATAGAAGTCAGCATATGTGGGACACAATCACAATATATACGTACATGTACATAACACGCATCACCCATCACGCAACCACAAAGCACACATTTAGATTTTATTCAGCACACAATAACAATGTAGCACAATACAACAACACAATGAGGATTTCAGAACTACATAGGCAGGTTAATAATATCATGACGTCATTAGAAGATTCAACCATACACATCACAGATTCACGACTGTACCGCCCCTTTCGGAACGTTAACACTCAATACTACAATACAACATATACGTAAACAACAGTTTGGAACAGCATTATTAAGGCGATTTCAATGGGACAATTAATAAATATTGTCAGATTGCAAATCACTTATATATATAATACTACAGATGACAGCCGGAAGTTCTTCAGTATTAGTGCCATTTGAATGGGACGCATACAATATTGACATCTCGGCAATCACTTATATATACAATACTACAGATGACAGCCGGAAGTTATTCAGTATTAGTGCGATTTGAAAGGGACGCATACAATATTGACATCTCGGCAATCACTTATATATACAATACTACAGATGGCAGACGGGAATTTCGTAATTATTATTGCGATTTTAAAGGGACGCGTACAATATTCACATCTCGGCAATCACTTATATATACAATACTACAGATGGCAGACGGGAAGTTTGGAATTATTATTGCGATTTTAAAGGGACGCATACAATATTGACAGCTCGGCAATCACTTATATATACAATACTACAGATGGCAGACGGGAAGTTCGGAATTATTATTGCGATTTGAAAGGGACGCGTACAATATTGACAGCTCGGAAATCACTTATATATACAATACTACAGATGACAGCCGGAAGTTATTCAGCATTAGTGCGATTTTAAAGGGACGCATACAATATTGACAGCTCGGCAATCACTTATATATACAATCCTACAGATGGCAGCTGTTACTTTATCGTTTACAAACAATATTGCAGCAACATTGATCGATCACATTCGATGCACATTATACACAACTATGCACTTTCATTCATGTTAGCCTGGACGTGTGCTTGTTACTATAAGATCGCGTTTAAGAAATATTGATTACGCATATGAACAAACATTACAAACATGCACTGTATGTGTGATCTTTGACACTTTCACATTGAGAATCATTGTTTGAAAATAACATTTCAGCAAACAACAAATAAACGCCCACTGTGAAAGCATTCGCGCCGCTCACATACAAACAGGTGAATACAATCAGCAATCATTACAAACTCACTACCATTGGACTAATTGTACTATAAATCCCCCAAACAACATGGCCAATGCATCACTTGTGATCCACATCAGATCAAGTGCTTACCTTGTTACGCTGTTTTGAAAGATGGATGACATTGACATGGTAGACGCTGCTGGTGCTGCTATTGGCGAACTAGCTGTTGGTCGAATCAGGCAGCCTCTGCGGCTCAGACTGAGACGAAGGGGTCATCTGGTTCGAGGTCCTCGCGTCTACAGGGTGAGACCCACCTTGGAAAACATGAGCGACTTTGAGGTTTTTGATAAGTATCGGCTCGATCGCGAACAGCTCATTGGCCTTTACGATCTTCTTAAACCTCATTTGGAGCCACGTATAAGAATAAGGACTGCTGTTCCCGCCATGAGTAGGATGCTAAGCTGTCTATACGTCCTGGCCTCCGGGAGTTTTCAATCCGGAGAACTGTACATGCATGGCCTGGCTCAAGGTACATTCTCTGGGGTGTTTGATAACTTTCTGGACGCCATGGTACGTATCAGTAAGCAATACATAGGATTCCCACAGAATGATGGTGATTGGAGGCACCTGAAGCGGGAATTCTTTGATATTGCTCAAATGCCCAATGTCTTGGGAGCCATAGATTGTACCCACATTGCGCTGCATGCTCCAATTGATGACTCGCCCTTCAGAAATCGCAAACATTTTCATAGCCTCAACGTGCAGTATGTTTGTGACGCACAGATGAGGATTATGCATGTGTGTGCGAATTTTGGAGGAGCTTGTCATGATGCCCGCATCCTCTCTCTGTCGTCCCTGTGGAGACAGTTTGAGGAAAGACAAATGCCCCCTGGTTATCTCGTTGGTGAGTATTTGTGCACAACATGGTTAATTATTTTGACAATTGCCACTGTAGTTTTAAAATGTTAGCGTAATGTTCAGCTATAGGATGCAATTTAACCATATATTTTCCCCCCGCTAATGTCTACTTTTAGTTCAATGCAGATATGTAGCATGTCTTACCTTAAATGCTCAGATGGAGAATGTAATGTAACCATGTAGTTATCATTTTACACAAGGCTTGATTTAGGAGAAATACGCATATGTAGCATGTCTTAGATGAAATGTTAAGATATTAGCTAATGCAATTTAACCATGTCATTGTCTCTTTCCGCAAATGTCTTTTAGTTCAATGCAGATATGTAGCATGTCTTACCTTAAATGCTCAGATAGAGAATGTAATGTAACCATGTAGTTAGCATTTTACACAAGGCTTGATTTAGGAGAAAACATAATTTATGCTTACCTGATAAATTCCTTTCTCCTGTAGTGTAGTCAGTCCACGGGTCATCATTACTTCTGGGATATTAACTCCTCCCCAACAGGAAGTGCAAGAGGATCACCCAAGCAGAGCTGCTATATAGCTCCTCCCCTCTACGTCACACCCAGTCATTCGACCGAGAACCAAACGAGAAAGGAGAAACTATAGGGTGCAGTGGTGACTGGAGTATAATTTAAAAATTTAGACCTGCCATAAAAAACAGGGCGGGCCATGGACTGACTACACTACAGGAGAAAGGAATTTATCAGGTAAGCATAAATTATGTTTTCTCCTGTTAAGTGTAGTCAGTCCACGGGTCATCATTACTTCTGGGATACCAATACCAAAGCTAAAGTACACGGATGACGGGAGGGACAGGCAGGATTTTTATATGGAAGGCACCACTGCCTGAAGAACCTTTCTCCCAAAAACAGCCTCCGAAGAAGCAAAAGTGTCAAATTTGTAAAATTTGTAAAAAGTATGAAGAGAAGACCAAGTTGCAGCCTTGCAAATCTGTTCAACAGATGCCTCATTCTTAAAGGCCCAAGTGGAAGCCACAGCTCTAGTAGAATGAGCTGTAATTCTTTCAGGAGGCTGCTGTCCAGCAGTCTCATAGGCTAAACGTATTATGCTACGAAGCCAAAAAGAGAGAGAGGTAGCAGAAGCTTTTTGACCTCTCCTCTGTCCAGAATAAACGACAAACAGGGAAGAAGTTTGGCGAAAATCTTTAGTTGCCTGTAAATAAAATTTCAGGGCACGGACTACATCTAGATTGTGCAGAAGTCGTTCCTTCTTTGAAGAAGGGTTAGGACACAATGATGGAACAACAATCTCTTGATTGATATTCTTGTTAGTGACAACCTTAGGTAAGAACCCAGGTTTAGTACGCAGAACTACCTTATCTGAATGAAAAATCAGATACGGAGAATCACAATGTAAGGCTGATAACTCAGAGACTCTACGAGCCGAGGAAATAGCCATTAAAAACAGAACTTTCCAAGATAACAATTTAATATCAATGGAATGAAGGGGTTCAAACGGAACACCCTGTAAAACGTTAAGAACTAAATTTAAGCTCCATGGTGGAGCAACAGTTTTAAACACAGGCTTAATCCTGGCCAAAGCCTGGCAAAAAGCCTGAACGTCTGGAACTTCTGACAGACGTTTGTGTAAAAGAATGGATAGAGCTGAGATCTGTCCCTTTAAGGAACTAGCAGATAAACCCTTTTCTAAACCCTCTTGTAGAAAAGACAATATCCTAGGAATCCTAACCTTACTCCATGAGTAACTCTTGGATTCGCACCAATGTAAGTATTTACGCCATATTTTATGGTAAATCTTTCTGGTAACAGGTTTCCTAGCCTGTATTAAGGTATCAATTACTGACTCCGAAAATCCACGCTTTGATAAAATCAAGCGTTCAATCTCCAAGCAGTCAGCTTCAGAGAAATTAGATTTTGATGTTTGAAAGGACCCTGAATTAGAAGGTCCTGTCTCAGAGGCAGAGACCAAGGTGGACAGGATGACATGTCCACTAGATCTGCATACCAGGTCCTGCGTGGCCACGCAGGCGCTATTAGAATCACCGATGCTCTCTCCTGTTTGATCCTGGCAATCAATCGAGGAAGCATCGGGAAGGGTGGGAACACATAGGCCATCCCGAAGGTCCAAGGTGCTGTCAAAGCATCTACCAGGACCGCTCCCAGGTCCCTGGACCTGGACCCGTAACAAGGAAGCTTGGCGTTCTGGCGAGACGCCATGAGATCTATCTCTGGTTTGCCCCAAAGTCGAAGTATTTGGGCAAAGACCTCCGGATGAAGTTCCCACTCCCCGGATGAAAAGTCTGACGACTTAGGAAATCCGCCTCCCAGTTCTCCACTCCAGGAATGTGGATCGCTGACAGGTGGCAAGAGTGAGACTCTGCCCAGCGAATTATCTTTGATACTTCCATCATCGCTAGGGAGCTTCTTGTCCCTCCTTGATGGTTGATGTAAGCTACAGTCGTGATGTTGTCCGACTGAAACCTGATGAACCCCCGAGTTGTTAACTGAGGACAAGCCAGAAGGGCATTGAGAACTGCTCTCAATTCCAGAATGTTTATTGGAAGGAGACTCTCCTCCTGAGTCCATGATCCCTGAGCCTTCAGGGAATTCCAGACAGCGCCCCAACCTAGTAGGCTGGCGTCTGTTGTTACAATTGTCCAATCTGGTCTGCTGAATGGCATCCCCCTGGACAGATGTGGCCGAGAAAGCCACCATAGAAGAGAATTTCTGGTCTCTTGATCCAGATTCAGAGTAGGGGACAAATCTGAGTAATCCCCATTCCACTGACTTAGCATGCACAATTGCAGTGGTCTGAGATGTAGGCGTGCAAAGGGTACTATGTCCATTGCCGCTACCATTAAGCCGATTACCTCCATGCATTGAGCCACTGACGGGTGTTGAATGGAATGAAGGACACGGCAAGCATTTTGAAGCTTTGTTAACCTGCCTTCTGTCAGATAGATCTTCATTTCTACAGAATCTATAAGAGTCCCCAAGAAGGGAACTCTTGTGAGTGGAAAGAGAGAACTTTTCTCTTCGTTCACCTTCCACCCATGAGACCTTAAAAATGCCAGTACTAACTCTGTATGAGACTTGGCAGTTTGAAAGCTTGACGCTTGTATCAGAATGTCGTCTAGGTACGGAGCCACCGAAATTCCTCGCGGTCTTAGTACCGCCAGAAGAGCGCCCAGAACCTTTGTGAAGATTCTTGGAGCCGTAGCCAATCCGAATGGAAGAGCTACAAACTGGTAATGCCTGTCTAGGAAGGCAAACCTTAGATACCGGTAATGATCTTTGTGAATCGGTATGTGAAGGTAAGCGTCCTTTAAATCCACTGTGGTCATGTACTGACCCTTTTGGATCATGGGTAAGATTGTCCGAATAGTTTCCATTTTGAACGATGGAACTCTTAGGAATTTGTTTAGGATCTTTAAATCCAAGATTGGTCTGAAGGTTCCTTCTTTCTTGGGAACCACAAACAGATTTGAGTAAAACCCCTGTCCGTGCTCCGACCGCGGAACCGGGTGGATCACTCCCATTAGCAAAAGATCTTGTACACAGCGTAGAAACGCCTCTTTCTTTATTTGGTTTGTTGACAACCTTGAAAGATGAAATCTCCCTTTTGGGGGAGAGATTTTGAAGTCCAGAAGATATCCCTGAGATATGATCTCTAACGCCCAGGGATCCTGGACATCTCTTGCCCAAGCCTGGGCGAAGAGAGAAAGTCTGCCCCCCACTAGATCCGTTCCCGGATCGGGGGCCCTCAATTCATGCTGTCTTAGGGGCAGCAGCAGGTTTTCTGGCCTGCTTGCCCTTGTTCCAGGACTGGTTAGGTTTCCAGCCTTGTCTGTAGCGAGCAACAGCTCCTTCCTGTTTTGGTGCAGAGGAAGTTGATGCTGCTCCTGCCTTGAAGTTACGAAAGGCACGAAAATTAGACTGTCTAGCCCTTGGTTTGGCTCTGTCTTGAGGCAGGGCATGGCCTTTACCTCCTGTAATGTCAGCGATAATTTCTTTCAAACCGGCCCGAATAAGGTCTGCCCTTTGAAAGGAATGTTAAGTAATTTAGATTTAGAAGTAACATCAGCTGACCAGGATTTTAGCCACAGTGCTCTACGTGCCTGAATGGCGAATCCGGAATTCTTAGCCGTAAGTTTAGTTAAATGTACTACGGCATCTGAAATAAATGAATTAGCTAGCTTAAGGGTTTTAAGCTTATTTGAAATCTCATCTATAGTTATTGAGTCAAGAGTCTCTTCCAGAGACTCGGACCAAAATGCGGCCGCAGCCGTGACAGACGCAATACATGCAAGGGGTTGCAATATAAAACCTTGTTGAACAAACATTTTCTTAAGGTAACCCTCTAATTTTTTATCCATTGGATCTGAAAAGGCACAGCTATCCTCCACCGGGATAGTGGTACGCTTAGCCAGAGTAGAAACCGCTCCCTCCACCTTAGGGACCATCTGCCATAAGTCCCGTGTGGTGGCGTCTATTGGAAACATTTTTCTAAATACAGGAGGGGGGGAAAAGGGTACACCGGGCCTATCCCACTCCTTAGTAATTATCTCTGTAAGCCTCTTAGGTATAGGAAATACGTCAGTACTCGCTGGTACTGCATAGTATCTATCCAGCCTACATAATGTCTCTGGGATTGCAACGGTGTTACAATCATTCAGAGCCGCTAATACCTCCCCTAGCAGTACACGGAGGTTTTCTAGTTTAAACTTAAAATTTGAAATGTCTGAATCCACTCTATTTGGATCAGATCCGTCACCTGCAGATTGAAGCTCTCCGTCCTCATGTTCTGCAAATTGTGACGCAGTATCTGACATGGCCCTAATATTATCAGCGCACTCTGTTCTCACCCCAGAGTGATCTCGCTTACCTCTAAGTTCTGGTAATTTAGACAAAACTTCAGTCATAACATTAGCCATGTCCTGTAGTGTGATTTGTAATGGCCACCCTGAAGTACTCGGCGTTACAATATCACGCACCTCCCGAGCGGGAGATGCAGGTACTGACACGTGAGGCAAGTTAGTCGGCATAACTTCCCCCTCGTTGTTTGGTGAATGATGTTCAATTAGTACATAAATTTCTATTGGGCTCCACCTTGGCTTTTGCACATATAGCACAGAGATATTCCTCTGAGTCAGACATGTTTAACAAACTAGCAATTAAACTAGCAAGCTTGGAAATACTTTTCAACTCAATTTACAAGTAATATGAAAAACGCACTGTGCCTTTAAGAAGCACAGAAAAAAACTATGACAGTTGAATAACAATGAACCGGAGAAATTATAAAAACCAAATTTTTCCCGGTAAAGGCATAAATTTAGCAAAGGATTGCCCCCATTAGCAATGGATAACTAACCCTTAATAGCAGAAAAAAATGTACAAAATATAAACGTTTTTTATCACAGTCAAAGCACAATCTCACAGGTCTGCTGTGAGTGATAACCTCCCTCAAAATAATTTTTGAAGACCCTTGAGCTCTGTAGAGACGATCCGGATCATGCAGGGAGAGAAACAGACTTGTGACTGAATTTCTGATGCGTAGCAAAAGCGCCAAAATAGGCCCCTCCCCCTCACACACAGCAGTGAGGGGAGTTCAGTAAACTGTCTTAAATTAAAATAAACGACAGCCAAGTGGAAAAACAGTGCCCAAAACAATTTTTCACCCAGTACCTCAGATAATTAAACGATTTAACATGCCAGCAAAACGTTTAAATCAAATAACATGAAATGTCATTAAACAGCCTGTTGCTAGACGTTCCCACTGCAAGTTAGGCTAAAAGTTATATGCATATAGTATTATCCCAGTGAAGTGCCATTCCCCAGAATACTGAAGTGTAAACATATATACATAACAGCCTGATACCAGTTGCTACTACTGCATTTAAGGCTGAACTTACATTATATCGGTATTGGCAGTATTTTCTCAGTCAATTCCATTCCTCAGAAAATAATATACTGCAACATACCTCTTTGCAGGTGAACTTGCCCGCTGTCCCCTGATCTGAAGTTTACCTCACTCCTCAGAATGGCCGAGAACAGCAAAATGAATCTTAGCTACGCCGGCTAAAATCATCCAAAAACTCAGGTAGATTCTTCTTCAAATTCTACCTGAGAAGGAACAACACACTCCGGTGCTGTTTTAAAATAACAAACTTTTGATTGAAGATATAAAAACTAAGTATAATCACCACAGTCCTCTCACACATCCTATCTATTAGTTGGGTGCAAGAGAATGACTGGGTGTGACGTAGAGGGGAGGAGCTATATAGCAGCTCTGCTTGGGTGATCCTCTTGCACTTCCTGTTGGGGAGGAGTTAATATCCCAGAAGTAATGATGACCCGTGGACTGACTACACTTAACAGGAGAAATACGCATATGTAGCATGTCTTAGCTGAAATGGGAAGATATTAGCTAATGCAATTTAACCATGTCATTGTCTCTTTCCGCAAATGTCTTTTAGTTCAATGCAGATATGTAGCATGTCTTACCTTAAATGCTCAGATAGAGAATGTAATGTAACCATGTAGTTAGCATTTTACACAAGGCTTGATTTAGGAGAAATACGCATATGTAGCATGTCTTAGATGAAATGTGAAGATATTAGCTAATGCAATTTAACCATGTCATTGTCTCTTTCCGCAAATGTCTTTTAGTTCAATGCAGATATGTAGCATGTCTTACCTTAAATGCTCAGATAGAGAATGTAATGTAACCATGTAGTTAGCATTTTACACAAGGCTTGATTTAGGAGAAATACGCATATGTAGCATGTCTTAGCTGAAATGGGAAGATAGAGAATAATATTGAACTAGATATTTTAAAGTTAAAATAAACATTTGTTAATGGATTATCGTGTACAAAACTTTTTATTGTACTACAAATACTATTTTGAGGATTCTGTTGGAATTATGTTCTGTTCATAATTTATAGGTGATTCTGGGTACATGAGCCGGCCTTGGCTCATTACCCCCTTGCGTAGCCCGACTGATGTGTCTGAGGAGCGCTACAATAGGGCTCATAAGAGAACCAGGGCGGTGGTTGAACGGATGTTCGGGCTCCTGAAGATGAGGTTCAGGTGCCTGGACAGGTCGGAGGAGCCCTCCAGTACAACCCAAAGAAGGTGGCTAAGATTGTTGTAGCCTGTAGCGTCCTGCATAATATTGCACAGCGGCTGGGATGCTGCAGGCCGTCCGGCCGGACAGAAACCTCCTCAGAGATGAGGAGGATGATCCTGTTCTAGAGGGGCCATTCCGGGACGAGGGGCTCAATGTCAGAGCAGACATCATCAACCGCAACTTTAGACGGTAAAGAATAGAAGTTAGACTGGAGTATTATCAATAGATGTGAACTGTAGGGAAATGACAAGTAGAGAATTGTGCAAACATGTTAGGATTGTTCATCAAATGCTAAAAATGTGTTTCATTTATTAATATAGGTGATGCTCTGGCCATTGGGTCCTGTAGCGAGTCTTTGCCACCTGGTTTTTAAAGAGGACATCAGCTGGTAAGTATAAATGTCTGGACTGTTGCTGGCATGAATTGTACACAAATACATCATATGGCATACATTTTCTAAACTAGTATTTAGTTTACACATTACTTAAAATGAAAATACTCAGAAAGGGATCCTCTAGCATGACTATGGTTCAATGTCACACATTAGAGGTTTGTTCTGCTCAATATGACTCATCTTCACACTTGATAGAACATAACACAAGATGCTACACAGTAAGCTAGTGACAGAAATTTCTTATGAAATGGTGGGTGGGAGAGGGCTAGAGAAATGATTCACACACTTGTAGTAATTTTGAATAAACCTTTTATGCCATTAGGGAGCTGACTTAATCTAAAGACTGAAAGGGAAGAATTAGAAGCCTGACAGTGAAGATTGCCCAGACTGACAGTGGAAAAAGCCAAGATTGAAATTGAAGTATACCAATGGGATCATGTCTGGCATTATCTTTCAAATCTGCTGACCTTGAAAAGCATACAAAGACATGTTCACATGGTAAGTGCCAACTATTTAATAGAATAAGGCTGTTGAGGCATCCTATTGGAGACACTTAGATGATTTTCAAATTTTTAGATGGTATTTCACAGTCCTCTATTTTTGAAATAATGAATAAGACACCTATTGAAGATCAACTTTTTACCCCTGAATTGACTTTCAAAGACCATGCATTATCCAGGTTGGTGTACCAATGCATGCTAGTTAAGAATCACAGGAAGAATGTTGAATATTAGTAGCTTCCATACATTAGTCATATTTAGTTCTTAATTAGATATTTAGGGATCACAATCAGACACTTAGATGAATTTCTAATTTTTAGATGGGATTTCAGTCCTCTATTTTTGAAATGATGAATAAGACACCTATTGAAGATCAACTGTTTACCCCTGAATTGACTTTCAAAGACCATGCATTATCCAGGTTGGTGTACCAATGCATGCTAGTTAAGAATCACAGGAAGAATGTTGATTATTGGTAGCTTACATACATTAGTCATACATATTTCATCATTAGATATTTAGGGATCACAATCATAAAAAGGAATACATATTATAGTTGATATAGAGGTATTTGAATGGACATGAAATATGACATTTATGTTCAACATATATATTATTGAAATGTGATATACATTTTTATGTATAATTAGAAAATCAGATTGTTTTTTTTTTTTATTACACAATATTTTTTTTATTTTTTTAAAATATAATTAATAAATATCTTTAAAAAATGTTGAACAAAGTTAGAGCATAGACACAAGATGATTGTAAATGTATTTTATGAATCTTTGACTACGTGTGTATTAACTTTTGTAAAAAAAATTTTTACATTTCAGATTGGCATCTGATGACTTCCAGGAATATTTTTTTATTTTTGGTTCAGAAACTATTAAATTTTAAAATGGTAATAATAAACATTTTAGTATTAAATACACTCTTTGGAACAGATTATAATAAATATCCATATAATCTGTCAATAAAAATCAATTTGACTCCCATGACTGGTAGTTGTCTATTTGACAAGCACATGCATAAGATCAAATAATGCATTAATTGTGGAAAATCCACTGATTCAGAGAATATTACATTAAACTATCTTTTTTAACATTCATTGGGGAGTGAGATCCATCGATGCTTTTCTTTTGAAATTCTTAGATGTTAAAATAATTTCGGATATGTAATCAATTTCACAAAAATTAATTTTTTTCACTTTTAAGAAGGGGAAGTGGTTCAATTACATTAAAGTGACAGTGTTGTTGAATGTAAAATTAATTTTATAAGATCTTGTATCTTCCTTAGGTATCTCAAAACATTATTTGCTAAATTATTTTAATTTTTACATTTATAAATGGTAGGTCATTTAACTTTATATTTTTCACAAGCTAGTTATTGGATGGCAGGTTAATCGATTTGATTTTCTAGTGGAGTCATTTAACTATAGTTAATAATATTATGTAGTTTTTAAAATCTTACCTCTTGGGTTAGACATCACATATCTATATATAATTTTCATTCCCCTTTAGTTTATTTTGACAATGTTAAATCAACATTACAAATGTTTTGGTCCTTAAAGGGACATTCACAAAGTATATTGTGTATTGATTTTTAAATAATTCATAAAATAATTTAAACATATTTAGAAAGTACTATAGAATTACATTCAGTCTTTAAATATACTTTGTAAAAAAAAAATCAATGCACATATCTTAGTCAATTACATAAGGTATCTATGTGCAACCAACAATCAGCATCAAAATAGCCTATGTAGATATGTATTTAATCCAAAAATATATATAATTACAATCTAATGATTGAATACCAAAACATATTAAGTTGTTCAAATATTATAATCTTATCCAAAATGCATACATAACATATAGCTTAATGTCCCTCTAAGCTGAAGACTCCGAAATACCTCCTTTACAATATATATTTCAGTCAGTGTGTAAAACAATCCAGAAGTTAATCTAAATTTTATATACTCATATGTTATACTAATTTATCAAAAGGAAGGTGCCTAGGTTTCTGATATTTCAAGCATTATTGTGAAATGTTTATTTAAAGGGACATGAACTAAAAATATACTTAAAGGGAGACAGTTAAAAAATTTATGATTTATACATTCTGAATGAGTATTCTATTTTAAGCAACTTTAAAAATTGTCTCATATTATGAATGCTCCTTGTGATGTTGCTATCATTACTTTAAAAATAAGGCATTAAATAGATAATTTATTAGCTTCAGTACTCTGGACTGAACTTGGTTTTTTGTGGTGGATTAATTTATCCAACAATCATCAAGGACAACCCAGGTTTTTTGAAACAATTGTCCGTAATCTCAAATATCATTATTGATTTGCAAAGAAAGATAACAAGATAATTGTTAACATTTGAGAATCGGATTAAATTATAACGTTGATTAACATTTCATGCTCAATCTGAATCACCAACGCTAAATTTGTTTGGACAGTGTCCCTTTAAGAGATTTAAAGAGTGTATTTACTTCTCTTCCTATCTTGACATACTTTGCTTGAAAAGCATATCGAGATAGGCTCAGTAGATGAAGATTGGTGGATGCACATAGATGCCTTATGTGATTGTCTCAACCATGTGCATTTAAATTTCTTCTGTTGAGGATATCTAAATAAACCTTAGCCTCAGTATTGTTGGCGCCTGAGTACACCTTTCAGATATCTAAATACTAAGATAAATTGATTTACATTTTAAAGTCTAAACAATCTTCTATCTCTACAGATCATTTGATACAATTGTTTGTTTGTAATGTCTATTTAAAAATAAAGACGCCATTGCACAATAACATATATGAGCACTTCAGACAAATACAAGCTCGAGGTTTATTTACTAATAACAAACAAACCTGTAGTTTAACCTTTATAAACAGATTATCCAAGTTACTGACCTTATAACCTGAATTTGAACATTCAGAAATATTGCGTGGGAAACGCATCTTGAAACACCAGATTAGCATCTTTAAACATTAAAGTCTGATGTCACGCAATAGCACACAATCAATGTGCATTATGAAATACATTTAATAGAGCAATATCAATACTTCACAATAAGTCAATAAATGGATTTTATGAACAATAAAGACATACAATATTAAATGTGTATTTGTATTAAAGAAACAGACCGTTATTAAACTGAGAAATGTCTACAACATTAATAATGTGACAGTATTAGATGTTAAATAGAATTTAATCATTAATATTTAACGGATCACGGATATTAAATCTGCGTCACACATATCCGCATGACAGGCCCATGAGTTACAAATAAGTCTACATGAAAAATGAAGTTACAGCACCACCATGAGGTATGTGTAAGGAAGTTACTAAGATATGAAACATTAAGGAACGGCCAATCAGAGTTCATCACACAAACACAACTTGAGTCAGGATGGTCTCACAGACATTCTAACAATATTTCAAACTTTTATCCAATCAGATGTACAGATAACTTGTCCCATGGTGCATCTCATGTTTACTTCACCATATAAAAGTCCATTACACGTTGCCATCTTTGTCAGTTCTCTAATGCCTGCAGGCAGTTTATAATATTATTATAATATATTTATTGGACAACCCAGCAGGCATGTCAGCTCCCAGGTTCACCAAGGAGGAGAGCGCTGCACTGGTCCACGCCGTCAAGGACTTTTATCCCCAGCTGTTTGGGAACAAGAGGAGGTTGACAGATGCGCCTGTTAAGAAGGCCCTCTGGGAGTCTATCACCAATGCGGTTAGATTGGTGTGTGACGTCCAGAGGACCCAGGATCAGATCATGAGGAGATTCGGAGATATGAGGTTGCGGTTAACCAAAAAAGTCAACCTCATAAGGGACTGGGTACAAGCCTGTAAAAGAGGTGGCAAAAGAGAGGCCCCGCGGAAACTGTACCTGCTCCCTTATGAGGTGACTTTATGCGAGCTCCTCAATCTCCGGGTCCCCAAAAGATTCAGATCCTCGCCATCCTCGGCCTCCTCTTCTTCCCTCCCAGCTGCGGGATCTGAAAGTCCTGACGCGGGGGCCAGGGCAGCTGCTTCTCCGTCCGGTGGCCTGGGAGGAGATGGAGAATCTGAACCAGGTAATTATCCAACTTCATATAATATCACAAGAAATCCCCCTTTAGACAGCTCCAGACTTATATAGTATATATACCCAGCAGCATCAATCCTTAGAGTATATAAAGCGGTATTGTGAAGACTCACCAACGCAAGTAAATTCAAGCGGATACCAAGCAGCCTATTCAGCCTCCGGATCGTTCACCACTCTGTGGGTCCCCGGGCCGGTACGAAGCACCTTTGACTGTCGTTGCTGAATCTTGTGATCAGGTAAGTCCCAAACTCTGTGAGAGCCTCCGCCTCCGTGAATGCCTGTTGACACACTCCGGCGTCTTACGATGACGTCATCAGCCGGTCAGTAAGCCGGGTACTACAAGCCTTTGTCCTGGAAAACGCCGAAGTTTAAGCTGGTTGTTAAACAGCAAGCAATATCAAAAAAGAAATCCAGCAAACCTCCCAGGCGTATAATCAATCAAAATTTATTTGGAAAACCGTGCAAAAAAATATATAAAAAAAGTAAAACATACAGAGTGTCCCAGCAACCTGGAACAGATAAAGGAATCGTCCTACGCGTTTCAGCAGATATTCGCCTTATTCATGGACATATGTTGGTCAAATGACGGATGCGTAATTCCGCTTTGAATCATTGCGCAATGATCGCGAAAATGGAATTGCGCATACACGTTAACATGGCTTTGCTGTAAGTGGCATTGCTTTATGCATGTTGGTCAAATGACGGATGCGTAATTCCGCTTTGAATCATTGCGCAATGATCGCGAAAATGGAATTGCGCATACACGTTAACATGGCTTTGCTGTAAGTGGCATTGCTTTATACATGTTGGTCAAAATGAAATGTGAATTATTATATATGTGAAGAATACAGTATTCTTATTTTCAATATTATACATAATAAAAAAAGAAGAATCCAAATAAATTATAACATATGCACATCAATTGATGAGAATGAAATAACACCAAAAAATAATTAAAGCTACAGTAAACAACACAACTGATTGAAAATAAGAGTACAGGATATATTTATCATGAATTGAATTGAGGAAACAATTAACTCATGGGTACTACCAAAGGATTAATAGTTTTAAATTGATTTGCTAATAATGTAAATATTTTAAACATGGCATGATTTGTATTAATGATATGCAATCCTCATTTAATATATTACAGATATGGATGTTGCTGCTGGATCCTTAAGGCAGGGCTTGTCACAGTATGGTATGTCTCATTTTAATTGACATTTGTCTTAGAAACATGGACAGAACATTACATACTAAATCCACATTGTTCAATATTTATATGTAATGTCCCTTTAATAGATGAAAATTAAATAATTCTTCGGATATCCTTAAATAACATATTAGATTTGAATTGCATGCTCAATCCCATTCATTACATCAACATATGGAGTAGAGAATTCATTAACACCAACATTGTCAAATCAATATAATTTTATATTAAAGGGATACTGATCTACAATTATTAATGTTGTCATTCAGATAGAGTATGCAATATTAATAAACATTTAAATATAATACTATCATCATATGTGAAATATTCTATTGCTAAATGTATTTTAAAATCAAGAATGTACGTTTATCTGCATCTCAATTTTGGTTGAACAACCTGGGTTTTTATTGATGATTGGTGGATACCTTCAACAAACAATATTTATTGAATACAATATTGCTTATCTGCCTTTAAGATTAAAATGTAGCAACATTCAAATTATAATAGGAGTCAATGTTAAATCATTTTGAACAGTTTGAACAGAGAAATCAATGATTTAAATTAATCATGTCAGTGTCCCTTTAATAAACAATAGATTCATTCATCTTTACATTCTTTGGATTAAACAATATTGATATATAATTCACATATTCACTGTTGGAGTTACTTTATAGATATCAGCATACTCTAACAGCACCATGATTACATATTTGTACTAATCAATTTGGTTTTGTATTGTGATAAATATGTGTTGTGTCCTAAACAAGATACTGTACATTGCACAAATGGCTCGATGTGCCACATGTGTTTGTTTAGATTTGTCAACAGCTGTTCTTCAAAATGTGGTTTGTGTGTATTCTTTTAAGAACATTGATCAATGGGTATATTTAGATATGCAATAGCATCGTATGAGATGAGTTTGATGTCTAATATAGTCTGAAATTAAACATATGTTCAATACATCATTTTTAACAGAATCCCCTTGATTCAATCAAGCATTTTCTGGTTTAATGACTGCTCTATTCTTCACATTTTCAAGTTGATTAATCTTAAAATTCGATACAGATGTGATTTAGTGATATCCCAAATGTGTTTCCTAATATATATCTATATCATTCATAGAGAGAGTTGGTGTGGTGAGCCCACAGGAATCCAGCAGTGACATAGAGCCGCCTTTGCGGTCTCCTGGTAAGTCCATTGACTCATTTATATGTCATTGAAGGTGTATTGGTAATCAATATTATGAGCATGATTCTGATGAAGCATAACATTTGAAACAAACATATAATTTTCTCTTCTGATTATATATTAATTTTCTTTTAATATTGAAAGATTAATAATTAAAACTTTATTAGTCTACACATTTGTTATTCAGAAGATGTATAGCATATGTTTGTTTCCATGTTCATTTTTGACAACAGTCATCAAGTGATACACATGAGAAAACTTAAATGTTCTATGTACTATGCTTTTATGATTTTTAAATTAATACAAACAATACATCGAAAATATGAATCATTGAGAATAACAAATCTAATGTAATTTGTATGCTCCATCAAAATGATGTAAATCATAACTTTGGGTGTGTATATCTTTAATGCAACATTGATGTGTGTCTTTGAACAACAGTAACATATGTTATAATATCTGTTCTTAACGTGTACACAACATGTTATGTTTTACAGAGATTGATTTAACATATGTGACGGAGGAGGAAGAGGCTGCCTTGGAGTCTAATGGTATGTGAAATATATCTATCATGTTTCCAACATGTTGCTTTATTTGAAATCATTTCATTGAAGACATTCAAAGTCTACAGCTTTTGCACTTTAAAAAGGAATATTATTTGTCTGTTCAAATACACTACTGCCCCCTTTCTATATCAGGCAGCATGAAAATATTTTTTTTAAAAAAAATGTATAATTCATGCCATCATTATGTCACATGCATATTCCAGGCCAAAACACAATAATAATGTTATAATTGTACAGACAGTAATTGATATTCATCTGAGTGCCTATATGCATACCATATCCTCATTTCATAATTGTTTACAAATTCTAACACACTTCTAAGTATATTGAAAACATAATCAATTTGAAATGCGTTGATTTGATTTCATGATGTATGAGATGTTAATATATATTTATTAAATTTTCAGATGGATCCACCACTTCTGGTCATCTGGTTTCCGCCCCTGCCCAGTCCCCTGACCAGTCACAGACCCCTGCCCATGCCCAGACCCCTGCCCATGCCCAGACCACTGCCCATGCCCAGACTCCTGCCCATGCCCAGACCCCTGCCGGCCCTTCCCATTTATCATTTCCTGCCCCTCCCAAAAAACGCCCCTACAACCCCCTTCGCCGCTCTCCCCGTATTATGGCCCGTACAGCTGCCCAGACCCCAACTCCCCACTCCCCAGCTGTACGGCCTACCCCGGAGCATCAGCTCATCCCTCCCCAAGCCAATCCCTCCCCAACCCAATCCCATCCCTCCCCCCTGTCTCAACCTTCATTGTCCTGAGTGTCGGATTGTCCTTCCCAGGCACAGCTGTAAGTATCATTCAAAATCAACATTATAAGATACTTAAAGGTACACTGAAGGAAAATATTTTCTATTGTGATTCAAATAGAGCATGCAATGTTAATCAAATTTATAATTTACTACTCTTATGAATTATTCTTCATTCTCTTGATATCTTTATTGAAACAAAGAAATGCCTATAATTATTTTAAAAAATAAAATAATTGTGGACATCATTTCTTTATTGTTGGATGAATGTATCCATCAACCAGCAGGGACAAACAAAGTTGATAAACAAATATGGCCTGCCCTAAAAACCGACATTCTTGCATTCAAAATCTAGCTATAGAATTCAAACATTTAAAGAATATGTGTAATTTTTAAATATTTGTAATGTCATGCTCTATCTGAATCAGTCAATTAAATATTTAGGTTCAGTGTCCCTTTAATTGGATATCACTACATATACCAATCACCACTACTTGGATCCAACAATTAATGTACAAATGTTTATACATTATCTCTTGTCTAACCCAGTGGGAATGTAATTTGTGTGCCTACCACAGTATAATTAAAATATTTAAATTGCTAATGTAAGTACAATGTAAATCCTTTAACAAGATTTTATACACTCAAGCTGTATAAGTGGATCATCTAAAACCAATTAAAGGGGACAACATATTTGAGTAAACTGTCCCTTTAATGATTTCGGTCTGTCTGAATAACATAATTCATGTGTAAAGAATAAATTTAAACTAATTGATGTAAAAAATGATTTGTCTTTATGATGACAATGTATCGTTTCTATTTTTTTCGTCTGTTGTGTAATTATCATTAATATTTAATTTATTCTTTATTTTAGGCTGTGACTCAGCATGGCTCATGCTAGAAGGTATAGCAAGAGTAGAGCAGGCCGTGTTGAGGAACGCAGCTGTCCTGAGAGGGATGAACGACACCATGCAGGCCCAGCTCCTGGTTCAGGACTTGACTCTGCGTGAAATTATGCGATTAAGTTCAAGGCCTGAATCTGGAGCTGGACATGCACAGGACGATGAAGAGGATGACCAGTAAGTGGAGGATCTGGAGATGCTCCAAGGTGGCAGATAAGAATCCTCCGTCCACATGTTGATGTTTTTTTTATTGTTGCCATTTGGCCTTTTTAAAAGTTTATTGTTGTGCCTGTTGCACTCTTTTACCTTGTCATATGTCTCCAATGGGGCTATGGTGGCCCTTGGAAACTCTCTTCATGGACTGTGATGCACTGTGTTACCTTGTCATATGTCTCCAATGGGGCTATGGTGGCCCTTGGCAACTCTCTTCATGGACTGTGATGCACTCTTTTACCTTGTCATATGTCTCCAATGGGGCTATGGTGGCCCTTGGCAACTCTCTTCATGGACTGTGATGCACTGTGTTACCTTGTCATATGTCTCCAATGGGGCTATGGTGGCCCTTGGCAACTCTCTTCATGGACTGTGATGCACTGTGTTACCTTGTCATATGTCTCCAATGGGGCTATGGTGGCCCTTGACAACTCTCTTCATGGACTGTGATGCACTGTGTTACCTTGTCATATGTCTCCAATGGGGCTATGGTGGCCCTTGGCAACTCTCTTCATGGACTGTGATGCACTGTTACCTTGTCATATGTCTCCAATGGGGCTATGGTGGCCCTTGGCAACTCTCTTCATGGACTGTGATGCACTCTTTTACCTTGTCATATGTCTCCAATGGGGCTATGGTGGCTCTTGGCAATTCTCTTCATGGACTGTGATGCACTGTGTTACCTTGTCATATGTCTCCAATGGGGCTATGGTGGCCCTTGGTAACTCTCTTCATGGACTGTGATGCACTGTGTTACCTTGTCATATGTCTCCAATGGGGCTATGGTGGCCCTTGGCAACTCTCTTCATGGACTGTGATGCACTGTGTTACCTTGTCATATGTCTCCAATGGGACTATGGTGGCCCTTGGCAACTCTCTTCATGGACTGTGATGCACTGTGTTACCTTGTCATATGTCTCCAATGGGGCTATGGTGGCCCTTGGCAACTCTCTTCATGGACTGTGATGCACTGTGTTACCTTGTCATATGTCTCCAATGGGGCTATGGTGGCCCTTGGCAACTCTCTTCATGGACTGTGATGCACTCTTTTACCTTGTCATATGTCTCCAATGGGGCTATGGTGGCCCTTGGCAACTCTCTTCATGGACTGTGATGCACTGTGTTACCTTGTCATATGTCTCCAATGGGGCTATGGTGGCCCTTGGTAACTCTCTTCATGGACTGTGATGCACTGTGTTACCTTGTCATATGTCTCCAATGGGGCTATGGTGGCCCTTGGCAACTCTCTTCATGGACTGTGATGCACTGTGTTACCTTGTCATATGTCTCCAATGGGGCTATGGTGGCCCTTGGCAACTCTCTTCATGGACTGTGATGCACTCTGTTACCTTGTCATATGGCTCAAATATTCCTTATTTTTACAAGATTATTTCTAAACGTTGTTGATGTTTTCTTACATACTAATAAAAGACATGTAATTGCACGATTCTTTGTCCTCATTCTTCATGTTATTTTTTTAAAGCTCTAGTTTATCTTGTTGATCCTTAAAGGGACCTACCAAAAATATTTTTTTTATAAAAAATCATATATGTAAGACAATTGTAAATGACTTTAAGATTAACATCTCCAATGTAATCTTATTATTTGTCTTTATATATTTTTCTCTTAGCTTTATCATTGGATGATTATGATTAGCATAGTAATTGTTTTATATATGTATATATAGATTGTTATTTGTGTATATATGTATATTTCAATTTTCACATCTATGTGTGTATTTAGAAACTCTGCATGAATTGATGCACCTTTAACAAATGATCTGAGGATTGATACAATTATATAATCCCTGTAAAGTGTTCATTTTATTGAAATAGTATTGTCTATGTGTATCCTCTTTTTAAAAACAAAATAATGTCCCTTTAAGGGATGGTGAGCACAATTGTTAATGAATGTATTTCCATTTCTAAAGCGTTTTTGTCCTTTTTACATGAACAAGGACATATAATCTTATTAATAAACAATCTTATTGTAATGTTGACAGCACATGTATTTCATTTTCTATTCTATCTTGTAAAAGTGTAACCAAATAAATCTCTGTGTGTAATGCAAATATTTTAGATGATGAATATTTTTTTAAAAATATGTTAACAAAATAATTCTACTCCCATATATGGCTATAGGTAGGCTGACCATATTTAAACTTGAATAAATGACACGTTTAATCAATCCATGTATCATTATTGTTATTCCAAAACAATCAAAACATATCTTAAAACATCAATGGCATATGTATTTCTCATGTGTATCTTTTAAATGTTAAAGATATACACCATAGCTATAGTTCAAGGGACAGTCAAGTCCAAAAAGATGATTCATGATTTGGTGACATTCCTAGATAGCAATCTAGACACATACTAGTTCCTAAAATATAAATACGTTTTTTAGTGATATGCCAAGCTGTCAACTGAGTCCTTGTATTGGCTGCGGTTTTTCAGCTATCTCGGATGCGCCATGTTGCTTAAAACGTCACCTGCCAGGCTGTCCAATGATTCCTTGTATTGACTGACTTTCTTACGTGATCAAGAATGTGCCTTTTATTGGATGGCGTTTTGACGCGATCAAGGATGCGCCTTTTTTTTTGGCCGTTCTTACGTGATCAAGAATGTGCCTTTTATTGGATGGCGTTCTTACGTGATCAAGGAAGCGCCATGTTAAGACGTCACATGCAAAGGTAAAAAAACGTATGATTGGATTACGTAGTCCCGCAATATTTGTTTGTGCACGTTAAACACGTTTGTGACTGCAGCCAATTTTAAAAACCTTGCGAATATGTATTATTTGCATCATGTTACATTGTTGACCCGTAGCTGATAAAGACCACCACATTCTCTTTTGCTGGATGTCTGGTTGAATAAACGAACGAAAGCAAAATGTTTTCATGCATATGATATTTCGAGGCAAGTGCAAATCTCTATAGTCCATGTTGTTTAATATGTTTGTCAACAATATGTTCCTTTTTCATAAAAATGACTGTTGTTTTTAATGTTAAAGATATCTAATTAATAAATATGCGCTATTGTGTTAGAATAAAGTAATCAATATGCATTTAGCTTTATCATATGCTAAATATATGATGCCGACTTCTTCTAAATGTAATTTCGTTGTATATTTTATTAAAGGTTCATTAGACACTCACATTATAAATCAAAACTTTTTATTTTGTCTCTAGTTAGATAGTCCATTGTTTAACAAATACACGTTTCATTTTGCTTCTGTTCAAAGAAAATGTAATTAATTTTCAGACTCCTCGCCCAGCCTCTGAGTTTCATGTGAGTACCATCTCCAGCTTTCTCCTGTTTGTGTAAAGGGTCTTTTCATATGTTAATGATAGGGTATTGTCTTGTTTTACGGTTGTAATGGGGGTTCATCTATATTTTCAATAGAGCTTACCCGATTTTCTTTGAAAGTGTTTGAAGCTTTGTAATATTGATATCAGTATATGTTAATCTTGTTGTTTGTAGTAGTGTCTATTACATACAGTTCTGTTAAAAATATAGTATACTGTCCCTTTAATGCAAATGTTGATTTTTGTATCATGTATGAGTTCCACATTGTTTAATCTTCAAATATATTATTGTTAGCATATTTTCACCCCCCACTCCTAAAAGGACTTTAAACCATATTCATTGTTCAAACAAATGTCTTTCTAAAAAAAATTAACACAATAATGTCTCTTTAAGAAAATATACTTTATTTAACACGTCAATATAAATCTGATTTCAATATTTAATTTTTGACCAAGTACATGTAGATATACCAACAAGCTTCAAATATGTGTTAGCATATGTAATTTTGTTAAAGGGACAGTTTAGAAAACAAATAATGTTTTGCATTATTCTAAAAGTCAATTTTGTAATATCAATAATATCAAAGGTTTCTCACCAATTAATCATTTGTCTTTGTTTATTTAAATTTGCTAGCTAAACCTATGAGGTTCGTGTGCTCATTTCTTCGAGCTTGAAGAGTGCATGTAATCATTATACAATTTGACCACTAGAGGGCATTTGGATAGCATTTGTATATGTAAAACCTTGTGCTCATACAGCATATTATTTACCATGTATTGATCATTGATATCTAAAAGGTTGTTATGTCAGAACAACAAATAAGTGGTCATTTTTCCTAGTCATAGATACAAGGTTAAGCACATAAGTCACATGTATTTCTCCATGTTTTGTTGTTTCCAACTTGATAATGCGTAATACAGTGTTTTCTTTGTAATCAATAATTTTCTGACTGTCCCTTTAAGCTGTGTTATTGGCATTCAAACAGTAATATGCCATCATGGATAATTGTAATGGTAATTTTGTTTGCGATTCGGGAAACAGTTTGGACATCACATCACAGAAACCAATCAATATCATGAACAAGGATAGGTATGTGATGATGTGGTTTTCACACACTTATAACCCACACTCTGCAAACAATCTTCCTCCATGGACCCGGTCCCATAGAAGTAGATTATATACAGAGTGTGGTCCACAAGTGTATGAAAACCACATCATCACATACCTATCCATTACACATTAAATAAAAAAAACATTAAAGATGAAAATAAATACTTCCTTCCTCTTCCTTCCCCTCTTCCCACGGGGCTGAGGCTCTGGGAGGGGCAACTGCCGACTCCGAAGAGTTCTCCTTGGAGATGTTGTGGGAAGAGTGGAAGGAAGAGTACTGGGACGACCAAGGTGAGGAGGAGAAGATGGCTGAGGAGGAGAAGATGGCTGAGGAGGAGAAGATGGCTGAGGAGGAGAAGCTGGCTGAAGAGGAGGAGATGGCTGAAGAGGATGAGATGGCTGAAGAGGAGTAGATGGCCCGGCAGGAGTAGATGGCCCGGCAGGAGTAGATGGGCCGGCAGGAGTAGATGGGCCGGCAGGAGGAGATGGCCCAGCAGCAGGAGGCCCAGCAGCAGGAGGCCCAGCAGCAGGAGGCGGACCAGGAGGTAGACCAGCATGCACCTCCCGGAAAAAATTGAACATCTCTTGGTGCAGATTAAAGATTCTGTTTTGGCCTTGTTCGATTCTATTGAGTATGTTTATTATTTGGTTTTGTCCTTCAATTATTTGATTTTGTCCATCAAGAATTCGAGTGCGGCCTTCGATATTTTGTATCCGGGAGTTACGCATCTGGTCTATGTAGTCCAGTAGAACCCGCACCTCCGCTATTTCCTCTTGTTGTGCTTGGCGGGGTACCCGTGCACGGCGGGGTTGCCCGTGCACGGCGGTGTGCGGGTCCTTGACGGTCCTCTGGTTCCGCGGGCTCCTCCTCTGCTTCCGGGGCCTCTTCATCAGCTTCCGTGCGCTCTTCGTCACGGGGGGCCTCTTCCCTCCGAAGTGGAAATTCCTCCCCACCACTCTCATCCCGGGGAGATAGATGAGGCTGTGTTTCTTGTGCTGCCTCCTCCCCAGACTCTGTATATTAAAAAAAAAAAAATGTATATATTAGCATATTTGCAAATCAAGCTTTAAATGACTTAGCTTACGATACAATTACAAATGCAGAATCATTAATCCACTTTGAAATCTAACAAACAATCAATACGATTTCCGCTTTTTCAAAACCGTGTTTGTGATATCTCTGGTCAATCTGAATGTTTTCGCGTTTGTTTTCAGTCTGTTTAAATGCACACCTAACCTATAGCCTAGATACTGATGTAACCGCAAAGTAATTGTGAATGCGTGTAAACAACGTTATAGCATTAATCTGATCCTTAAAGGGACATGAAACCCAATGTTTTATCTTTCATGATTTAGAAGCATACATTTATTATCAACTTTCTAATGTACTTTTCTTATCTAATTAGCTTCATTCTCTGGATATTCTTTGCTGAAAAGCATATCTAAATATGCTTATAAGATGTTGATTGTTAGCTGAATATAGCTGCCTCCTGTGATTGTTTCACCGTGTGCATGGCTATTTCTTAATTAAAATATATCTCAAGAATGATTCAAATTAGGTAATATAAGTACATTTGAATGTTTTGTCAAATTGTATTCGCTACCTCAATCATGAAAGTAAAGGTTTGCGTATAGTGTCCCTTGAAATACATTTGTATGTGAAATTATTGTTCAATGAGCTTACCGTCAGATGAGAGTGGCAGGTTCCCGGTATCAATTCCTCCGATACCGACTATTTCCACCTCGGAGATGCTGGGCCGCAACATTTCCTCCCATCGGCAGTACTCTATTTCCAGGGCAGGTCCGCCACCGGTTCCTGCGGCATGTCGGGCCTCCAGGCTTAACTTTTTCTTGAGATCCATCTTACAGTCCCGGTAGCGATGTTTTATCGAATCAAGATCTCTGTTCCGGCCACCCACTGCATTGACTGCATTTCTTATCTCATTCCAGAGCCTCCTCTTGTCAGTCGGGGTAGTCTTCTGGTGCTGCAGCCTCCTATACCTGGCCATATAGGCCTCTATGAGGGCCTCCTTCTCCTCCATCGAAAACCTCGCCTCCCTAGTCGCCTTGGCCTTCCCCTGTGATGATGCCCTCTGTTTCCCGGACTGTGAAGCCCTACTCTGTCCGCCACTGGGCCCAGCCACTTGTTCATCTTGAACCAAGTGGCTGGGTCCACCCACCGCTTCCACCCCCGCTTCCTGCCCCCCTTCCTGCCCTGTTCCTCTCCCCCTCCCTCTCTTCCCCCCTCTACCTCTCCCCTGCCTGGCCTCCATCTGTTCCCTAAACTAAACCCCAAATAATCAAACAAAAAGTGAGTGTGATGAAATGAAAGGGGGTCAAAATAAAGAACTAAAAAGACAAAAAAAGTGCTGAAAGTGTGAGAGGGATGTAAAAAAACAAAGAGGGTAAGGAGTATTTAAATAAACCAAAAGAAGAAGAAGACTAAAAGGAGTATATGTAAACTAAATGTAACTAGGGGATGGGTATGGGATGGGTATGGGGTATGGGATAAGAGTAAATGGGATGAAAGGGAATGGGACTACAGGGAATGGGGTATGGAGTGTAGTATGAGGGGGTATGGAGTGTATGTAGTGTTATTGATAAGTGTATGTATGTATTGAATGTGTTTGCGTGTAAATGTGTTACGTGTACAGAAAAATCACTTGCTCGCTAACTCACACTACTACTAATTCTCACTAACACACTACTACTAATTCTCACTAACAAACACTCCCACTAACTCTCACTAACTACCACTAACTTACGCTCCCACTAACAACTCTCACTAACAACTCCCACTCCCACTAACTCACTCACGCTCCCACTAACAGACTCTCTCCCACTCCCGCTAACTCCCACTAACTCACTCACGATAACACTAACAACTGACTCTCTCACGCTAACACTAACTCACTCACAATAATGCACCAACTCTCTAATCTTAAACCTCCAATCTCCAAAGACCCACCAGCAACACAGTCAAAGAAGCCCTGCTTGTGTGGTGCTTATATACCCTGTGTAAATGTTTAATGATGTACCAATTTCCGTTGTAAATTGTGTTCAGGTGTGCTTTATTAGCAATTAATATTAGTGCAATGTGTATTAGGTGTGTGAATTTGCGCATGCTCATTTTGAGTTAGTATTTGTGGAATGTGTAGAATGCGATGATGTCATAGTGGTCGTTTTCTCTAACATTGTCCAATAGTATTCTTTTTAAATGTGAATTTGCGATGGTGTGTTATTAGTGAAGTGTTGTATATGTATGTTTGTCCTAATATATAGTTATATTGAATGCGATTATTTTTCTAGTGTATGTATATATTTTTTATTCCTTGTTGTTATTTTGCGAATTTCCGCATCTTAAAGTATATGCGTATTCCCCGTATTAAAATTTATTAAAAATCCCCCCCGCTTGTGAATGTGTAATGCTTGTGTGCTTTGTTGATTGACTGTTGTTGTGACATTTGCGGCGTGTTATTGTTGTGCATGATGTGGTATGCGTCATATGACCGAGCTGTGCGTATTCTCGCGAGATCGAGTGTTAGGTGAAAAAAGCTATTTTTTTGCTTTCCCATTGATCTCTATGGGAGACTGTCTAACGCGGGCAGTATTACGCGTGTGACATACACGCGTTAGGAGCATCGTTAGATGGTCTGTTTTGAACTCTAAATACCGGAGTCAAACAATGCCGTGCGTTAGACATAAAACACGCGTGGCGTTAGCAACCCATCTACCGCCGAACTCCAAATCTAGCCGTATGTTTCTATGTAATTTCATAAAATATTTTGATGTTGTACTGATGTTCCCACAAGTAAAACACATAGCAAAAAGTATATTTATATGATCTATTTGTCATTGCGGGACCTACGCAAGAATGAATAAGCGCAACAACTATAACGCTGCAATTACGAGTTTAAAAAGAGAAAAATATTGCGTGCGTTACTGAAACGCACAATCATGTATTCCCCATAGAAGTCAATGGAGGATAGAAATTGAAAGAAAAAAACTTCCAACACTTCTGTTGAGTGTAAAGGGAGTGATGTCATGTCATTCTGTGAAAAAGTACCTGAAATTGTGATAATTTCATATTTAAAAAATGTTTTGTGTATGTAATCTGCTGTATATTGTTTGTATGTATTGATTTCTGTATGTATGTGATGATATTTGTACGTAGATGTAGCTAAATGAGTGTAAGTTCATGTATGTCTATGTAAGTCAATGTTCGTTATATTTTTGTAAAGTGTTTGTATGAGTGTATGTGTACTTTTTATAATATTTTTGAAGTGATCTGTGAATATTTTTGGTTGCGATATATCAATAACTACTGGTCTTGGAAAGAGTTATGGATTTGTGCGTAGATGGGGATTTTTGTGGCGCTATGGAGGTTTTTTGAAACTTGTAATGGCTGCGTTAGCGAAAATGATGCGTTATGGGCCATAACGCTACAATTTAACTCATAACGCTCAACTCGTAATCTAGCTGTTAGAAAATAATGGGATCTACAATTTAAGTAATGTACCTTTAAATAATTCCCAAATTGAAAGCTTAAGTAAAGGTCTTTCATTTGCACCTACTACCAAAATGAACACATTTAATAAATACACTGATGCCCAGAATTTCATTAGAAACCTTACTCTAAAAAAAAAGATATTTTCTGAAATACCAATAGAGAGAAATGGGGAACAGAAAGCTTTACAAACAATTGATGCTAAGGGGTATATCTACTCAGGTCTTAAAGGGAAATCAACATTTTATCCTAAAAATTAAAAAGGACCATGTCTAGAAACATTTAAGAAATTAGTTATGAAAGATATATCTGAAGCAAATGATGCACAATTGAGGACAAAAAAAATCAGCCACAATTTAACTCTAAAACAAAAAAATTGAATCAAAGAACTAGAGACCAACAAAGACTTGACTATAAAGCCTGCAGACAAGGGAAGGGCATTGTTATTTTAAACACAGCAGACTATGGAACAATGATTGACACATTTCTCATAGACCCAAACTCTTATCAAAAAATGTCTTGTAACCCTACCCATGTGTATCAGGTATTCTTGAGACTCCATTAAGACAAAGCTAAAAGTATAGGTTTCATAGATGATAAAGAATATACATTTCTGTATCCTTAACACCCAAGAATACCAGTATTATATGCTTTACCAAAGGTTTACAAATCCTGTTAACAACCACCAGGGAGACCCATCGTTTCAGGCATTGGGGCCCAGTTATCAAAGTGTCAATCTAAACGCATTAAATGTGGTCAATACGCTCAACATTCAAACTCACACACATCAAGTCTGGCACGAATAGCATCGGACAGTTGATAAATAAGAAGCATCGATGTTGCAGATATCCTTATTTATCAAATCATCTACCCTGAATGTCCATCAAATTGTGATATCCCTTTAAGACTTTCTGACTATCAGCACTTCCTCCTATTTAAGGAAGTACTTTTCCATTACTCAGTGCCTGAAAATTAAAGTGGATTCTCTCATCCTGTGCTACTGCTCTTTCCAAGCAGTTTACTTATCCCTTTCAGGTCTTAAGTATTTTATTTTTTGAAGGCTGTTTGTATCTCAAAGTTTGCTGCACTTCATTCCTGAATCTTTTGGACTGATACTTCTAATCGTATTCCTACGCTACCGGAACTCTATCACACGCGGCTGAAGCTGCACTCACACAAGCTGCTACCGGAACGCCGCTCTCTACTATTCTCCGGTTTAGCACTTACTCTGCTGTTATTACCGCTCTCCACGCTACACCATCGCTCCTGGGAAAATCTGGTCTTGTCACCACGCTGGTTTGGGTATCGTATTGTATACAAATCATAAGGTTTACAAATATAACGCTAAGTGTTTTTACTTACCTGAGGTGTATTACACTGAATTAACCTCCTCCTTGCTGGTCAATATTGCGTGTGTGCTGGAACTTTGTATATATATTTTAGAGTGTTTGTGTGAGTGCGTGAAACTTAAGGAAAGATATTTGAACATTACTTATCTAGAGTTGAACTCTATCACTTCGTTTCTTATCCTGAATATAAAGGATTTTTTCTCATTTTTTTCTTTTTTTTTTTATTAATGAATCATTGCTTATATTATAGAGGCTTAATAAGTATCTCTCATAAGATTTATTATTATCATTCATAGAGGTTTAAACCATACTTTTCACTTCAATTACTAAAAGTAAATGCTCACCTTGTTAGTATGAATAAGTTATATTTACTTGCTGTTTACAAGAATAGAGCTACATTCCATTTATTTTATTTTTATTAAATTTTCTCTGAAGTTTGGTGAGACAAAATTATCACAGAATTTTCAGGCCACAAAAATAAAGTTTTTTTTTAATTTTTTGGAAGATGGATCCAAATGAAATTAAAAATGAATTTTCTAATATTCATCAAAAACTAGAATATCTTGCTAGAGCCTTAACAGAGGTACAAACTGAAAATAAAGCTCTCAAAACCTTAATAAAAGATTGTATGTCAGGGAAAGAAGCAGGAATTGCTGAACCTCACATACAATACCCACAACCCTTCTCTGGCAAGCGCAGCGATTTCAGGGATTTTAAAAGTGCATGCAAACTTCTTTTCTCACTTAGACCTAAAACATACCATAGTGAAAGGATAAAGGTCTGTACCACTATTTCCTTCCTCCAGGGGGAGCCACGCTCCTGGGCCAATAGATTCTTTGAAAGTGAACATCCAATATTAGATTCGCTTGAAGAATTTTTTCTAGCTATGACTGCCTTGTATGAGGATTCCCACACTCAAATAACAGCTGAAAATAAATTAAGATCTATGAGACAGGGGAAAAGAAACATTGAAGAATATATTACTGAATTTCAAATGTGGATAGATGACTCTCAATGGAACGAGATCAGCTTAAAGAACCAATTCAGATTGGGTCTCTCTGAATCCCTTAAAGATGAATTGTCACGATTAGAGATGCCTGACACACTGAATGGGTTGATGAAATTAAGCACCACTTTGGACCGAAGGTTACGTGAAAGAAAGGCTGAAAGAGCTTCCTATGAAGTTGTGCCCAGACGTTCCTATCCCTGTTCTACAACCATGGAAAAAGCTGTTTCAAACCAGGTTCCTATGGAGATTGGAACTATAAGGGGTCCTCTAACCCCAGAAGAAAAAACCAGACGCAGATTAGAAAATCTCTGTCTTTATTGTGGACAAAAGGACCACTCCGTCACAAATTGTCCATCTCTATTGAGACAGAAAAAGGGTAAGGGTAGTTTCAATCACAATATTTTTCACATTACCCAAAATCCACATCTCACTCTCAACTTTTCTTTACAGTGGGATCAGAAAAACGTGCGGTCTAACGCTTTGATTGATTCTGGGGCGTCAGGAAATTATATAGATATAGCATATGTTAAGCTCAATAAAATTCCAACTGTTGTCAAAACACATCCTGTTTCAGTTAAACTTATTGATGGTTCTATTATACAACAGGGCCCCATTACCCATCAGACAATCCCTTTACTCATAAAAACTGACCAAGGACATTCTGAATATATTACTTTTGACCTCATACCTATCTACATGCATACTATCATCTTAGGATTTAGCTGGTTACAAATACATAATCCTCATATTGACTGGTCATCACCACAAGTAAACTTTGACTCTGACTATTGTATAAAGACTTGTTTTCCCTATCAGGTAATCTCTACTATAGAACATGAGCTGCCTCAAATTTATCAGGACCTGGCAGAGGTGTTTGACCTCAAGGAGGCAGAAAACCTCCCACCACATAGGGAATTTGACTGTCCCATTGATTTAATACCGGGATCTCAAATACCACATGGAAAGATTTACCCTCTTTCACAAGAAGAATTGGTATATCTAAGATCATATTTAGATGAAAACTTGCGAAAAGGGTTCATCTCACACTCAACATCCCCTGCTGCTGCAGGACTGTGTTTAGTACGCAACAAAGATGGAACAATAAGACCTATTATTGACTACAGGGCATTGAATGAAATAACAATTAAAAATAGGTATCCTCTACCTCTCATACCAGAGTTACTAGAAAGATTAAATGAGGCCACAATCTAATCAAAATTAGATCTAAAGGGCGCTTATAATCTTATTCGCATAAAGGAAGGACACGAATGGAAAACCGCGTTCAGAACCCGTTATGGTCTTTTCCAGTATAACGTAATGCCCTTTGGTCTAAGCAATGCTCCCGCAACCTTCCAACATTTTATCAACGAGATTTTTCATGATCTAATGGATATCTGTGTCATCATATATCTAGATGATATTCTGATTTATTCAAAATCTTCCATAGAACATGAAAAACATGTTAGGTGGGTTCTTACTCGTCTCAAGGAGCATAAGTTATATGCAAAGCTGGAAAAATGTGTTTTCCATGTCTCTAAAATAAAGTTTTTGGGTTATATAATTACCCCAAACAAAATAGAAATGGATCCTGAAAAAGTAGCCGCAATTAAAGACTGGCCTATACCCACTACAGTAAAAGCATTACAGCGATTTATTGGTTTCGCAAACTATTACCGTAAATTTATTAAAAACTTTTCCTCAGTGATAAGACCATTAACACAATTAACTAGTATAAAACATCGCTTTAAGTGGTCTGAACAAGCCCAGAAGACTTTTGATAGTCTTAAGGAAATGTTCACAACAGCTCCAATACTAACACTGCCTAAATTTGATCAACAATTCCTGTTGGAAGTTGATGCATCGAACACAGGCATTGGGGCCATAGGACACGGATGAAGGGAGGGACAAGCCAGGCGCTAAAACGGAAGGCACCACTGCCTTCAAGACCTTTCTCCCAAAAATAGCCTCCGAAGAAGCAAAAGTATCAAATTTTAAAAACCCACGTGGAAGCTACCGCTCTAGTAGAATGAGCTGTAAGCCTTTCAGGAGGCTGCTGGCCAGCAGTCTCATAAGCTAAGCGTATTATACTCCTTAGCCAAAAGAAAGAGAGGTTGCCGAAGCCTTTTGGCCTCTCCTCTGTCCAGAGTAGACAACAAACAATGCAGATGTTTGACGAAAATCTTTAGTAGCTTGTAAATAAAACTTTTACCTATAGGGCATTTTTTTATTTTGGGGGTCTTTGTTATTTTATTAGGGGGCTTAGAGTAGGTGTAATTAGTTTAAAATTGTTGTAATATTTTTCTTATGTTTGTAAATATTTTTTTATTTTTTGTAACTTAGTTCTTTTTTATTTTTTGTACTTTAGTTAGTTTATGTAATTGTAGTTATTTGTAGCAATTGTATTTAATTTATTTATTGATAGTGTAGTGTTAGGTTAATTGTAGGTAATTGTAGGTATTTTATTTAATTAATTTATTGATAGGGTACTGTTAGGTTTAATTATAACTTAGGTTAGGATTTATTTTACAGGTAATTTTGTTATTATTTTAACTAGGTAACTATTAAATAGTTCTTAACTATTTAATAGCTATTGTACCTGGTTAAAATAATTACCAAGTTGCCTGTAAAATAAATATTAATCCTAAAATAGCTACAATATAATTATAATTTATATTGTAGCTATATTAGGATTTATTTTACAGGTAAGTATTTAGCTTTAAATAGGAATAATTTATTTAATAAGAGTTAATGAATTTCGTTAGATTAAAATTATATTTAACTTAGGAGGGTGTTAGTGTTAGGGTTAGACTTAGCTTTAGGGGGTAATCCATTTATTAGAATAGCGGTGAGCTACGGTCGGCAGATTAGGGGTTAATAATTGAAGTTAGGTGTCGGCGATGTTAGGGAGGGCAGATTAGGGGTTAATACTATTTATGATAGGGTTAGTGAGGCGGATTAGGGGTTAATAACTTTATTATAGTAGCGCTCAGGTCCGCTCGGCAGATTAGGGGTTAATAAGTGTAGGCAGGTGTCGGCGACGTTGTGGGGGGCAGGTTAGGGGTTAATAAATATAATACAGGGGTCGGCGGGGTTAGGGGCAGCAGATTAGGGGTACATAAGTATAACGTAGGTGACGGTCGGCAGATTAGGGGTTAAAAAAATTTAATCGAGTGGCGGCGATGTGGGGGGACCTCGGTTTAGGGGTACATAGGTAGTTTATGGGTGTTAGTGTACTTTAGAGTACAGTAGTTAAGAGCTTTATGAACCGGCGTTAGCCCAGAAAGCTCTTAACTCCTGCTATTTTCCGGCGGCTGGAGTTTTGTCGTTAGATGTCTAACGCTCACTTCAGAAACGACTCTAAATACCGGCGTTAGAAAGATCCCATTGAAAAGATAGGATACGCAATTGACGTAAGGGGATCTGCGGTATGGAAAAGTTGCGGCTGAAAAGTGAGCGTTAGACCCTATTTTGAGTGACTCCAAATACCGGCGGTAGCCTAAAACCAGCGTTAGGAGCCTCTAACGCTGGTTTTCACGGCTACCGCCGAACTCTAAATCTAGCCGTTAGAGACTCAACCAACCTTTTAACCATTTTAGAATCAGTCAAATGGGAAAAGGACTATATATTAGTTACATCACTGTACAAGGACTGGGAGCAATAGAACACTATTTAAAATCAGACACTGAAATGGACCCACAACAAGTTTATTATGGATAGGGTGACCATACTGTTGCTTTAAAAAGAGATACAAATGTAGCGGATTTAAGAAAGATAATTGAGGAGCGTAAAAGATTGAAGTTTGCCAGAGATGAAACCGACTACTCCGAAAATCGTGTATACCGATGGAGATACGACCCGGAAGGAGCGTCACGGAGACCAACTTCCGGTAACTTCAGACGCCGAAACCGCTACCAAGCCAGAAGCGGTAGTAGCTCTAGTTCATCTGGTACGTCTCTGGGGGACTCCGAACCGGAACACGGAGAGGAGGGAGGAAACACAGCCATGGTAAAAGGAAAACAACTGTGACAGCTAAGGTCATCCAAACGCAAGTAAACCACACCGATGGGGTTGGAGCAAACATTATGGAAGATAATGTGGTGAATATATCTAACACTGACTTTTCACAAGACGAACTTTCTATGCTTAATAAGGGCTTATCATACTGTCCCAATAGAGACTGTAATTTTTTTCAGTTGAATAAGGATTTATATCGCTTTTTTAGAAACCTAAGGCTTAAATCCTTTATGGATAATATTACTCATTCTAAATTAACTAGAAAGGTTTAAAAATGAGAAAGCTTTGTTCACTATGTCTAAACTTCAGTTGAAGAAAAAAAGTTTGTTTATTCCCCCACAAAATTGCCATAGTGTTGAGACATACATTGAATTAGTTAGAAAAGATATATGTAAATTACAAAATAAATTGAATATTAAAAGTCATGCATATCATGCTGTAAATAAGAACACCTTTGATAATATCTCTAATTTTTCAAAAAAAGATGTCTCTGCTATTAACTCCATAAAAATTAAATCTAATGTGATTTTGAAAAGGGCGGATAAAGGAGGAGCTATTGTTGCCCTTAATAAATCTTATTACACTAATGAAATAAGACAACAGCTTAGTGTGAAAGAAGTATATAGAAAAATGCCTTATAACCCTATATTTGACATCCAGAAAGAGTTAAAACAGGTTTGCCAAGTCGCATTAAATAATGAATTAATAGATAAAGATGTTTTTAACTATCTTTTAGTGGAACATCCCTGTACCCCAGTGATGTATTCACTCCCTAAAATTCATAAAAATCTATCTGAACCCCCTGGACGCCCTATTGTGGCGAGTACAGAGTCTATTTTAACAAATGTATCCATTTTTCTTGATCGTATACTTAGACCTTATGTGGAAAATTCTAATTCCTTTTTACAAGATACTAGTGATTTTTTAAGAAAGGTGGATACATTGATAATTGAATCTGACAAATTTATTCTTTTCAGCTTAGATGTAGAAAGCCTCTACACCTCTATAGCTCACGAAAGTGGTATTGGCGCAGTCAAAGCAATGTTGAGCTCAGATGAGAAGTATTCTAAACAACATGTTGATTTTATATCTCAATTGCTTGAACTCATTCTCTATTGTAACTATTTCTTGTTTGGCGATGATTATTTCTTGCAAACGCAAGGTACTGCAATGGGGTCCAACGTCGCCCCTAATTATGCTAATATCTTTATGAATATTTTCGAAGAAAAATTTATTTATACCAATCCTAGGTTTCATCGGTATGGCACCTGTTTGTGGCGCTATATCGATGATATCTTTGGTATTTGGCAGGGCGACGTTGAATCCCTTTGCGATTTTGTCAATGATCTTAATAATGCCACTAATAGCATTAAATTTAAGTTAATATGGAGTGAGGATAATATTTCTTTTCTGGATACCAAAATTATTAAAAATGGGAACTCCTTAATAGTAGATCTCCATCGTAAAGAGACAGATAGAAATAGTTTACTGCACTTTAATAGTGCCCACCCACCTTCTTTACTTAAAGCCTTGCCCCGTAGCCAATTCCTTAGAGTTCGCAGGATTATCTCAAATGAGAATATTATTGATGCTAGGATGAACGAGATGGGCAAGAGATTTCTAAGTAGAGGTTACCCTAATACATTAATTGATAAGGAAATACAATATGCAAAGTCAATTTCTAGAGAGACCCTATTAAATCAAAAGAAAGATAAAATTAAAAACGATTCCCGTATCATCTTTGTATCTGAATACAATGCCCAATCGCCCCTTATACACAAAATCATTAGAAAGCATTGGCCCATTTTGTCAGAATGTAACCCGAATGTAAAGGAATTTCAAACCCTCCCTATGCCAGCCTATAAGCAAGGCTTAAGTATAGGTAGACAACTTATTAAAGCAGATATCGGTCCTAGTAAAACTACTATTCAAGGTGTTATAGGTAATAAGAAAGAAGGATGTTATCCTTGCCTTAACTGCTCCTGCTGTAATAATATGTCTAAAGGTGCATTCTTTTACCATCCAATTACAGGGAAAAAAATTTAACATTAGAGGATATCATTCCTGCTATACTCAATTTGTTATATATCTTATTAAATGTCCTTGTGGGCGTGGCTACATCGGAGAAACGACAAGAAACATCAAAGACAGAATCATAGAACATAAGAGTAGTATACGAGTAGGGAATATAAAAGCGCCAGTAGCTCATCATTTTATTAAGATGGGGCATCTCATCAATGAATTAAGATTTCAAATAATAGAAAGTGTAGCTAGACCCCGTAGAGGGGGAGATAGAGAGAAGCTGTTGAAACAGCGCAAAGCTTTCTGGATCTTTAAATTAGGGACCCTTGAACCTCATGGTCTCAATAGAGATTGGGATCTTTCAGTTTTTCTATAAAAATTAGTCTTTAAAATGTTTTTATTATCTTCATCTAATTGATGTTATAATATTATTGTATTGATATAAGCTTCCCTATCTATCTAGGAGATATGTATATTTATGCTGGTTACATACCACTTTTGATACATTGTTGCCCATAGGGTTAAATTAAAATGTTGCAATAGAGCACCACCTAGTGGTATTTGCCTATATATAGATTAAAAATCATTCGGCTAGATTTAGAGTTCTGCGGCCAAAGGGGTGCGTTAGCTACGCGTGCTTTTTTCCCCCGCACCTTTTAAATACCGCTGGTATTTAGAGTTCACAGAATGGCTGCGTTTTCAGTGCGTTAGGCTCCAAAAAGGGAGCGTAGAGCATAATTTAACGCCACTGCAACTCTCAATACCAGCGGTGCTTACGGACGCGGCCAGCTTCAAAAACGTGCTTGTGCACGATATCCCCATAGAAAACAATGGGGCAGTTTGAGCTGAAAAAAAACCTAACACCTGCAAAAAAGCAGCGTTCAGCTCCTAACGCAGCCCCATTGTTTTCTATGGGGAAACACTTCCTACGTCTGCACCTAACACTCTAACATGAACCCCTAGTCTAAACACCCCTAACCTTACACTTCTTAACCCCTAATCTGCCGCCCCCGCTATCGCTGACACCTGCATATTATTATTAACCCCTAATCTGCCGCTCCGTATACTGCCGCAACATACATTATAGTTATGTACCCCTAATCTGCTGCCCCTAACATCGCCGACCCCTATATTATATTTATTAACCCCTAATCTGCCTCCCACAACGTCGCCGCCAGCTACCTACAATAATTAACCCCTAATCTGCCGATCGGAGCTCACCGCTACTATAATAAATTTATTAACCCCTAAAGCTAAGTCTAACCCTAACACCCCCTTAAGTTAAATATAATTTTTAGCTAACTAAATAAATTAACTCTTATTAAATAAATTATTCCTATTTAAAGCTAAATACTTACCTGTAAAATAAACCCTAATATAGCTACAATATAAATTATAATTATATTGTAGCTATTTTAGGATTAATATTTATTTTACAGGCAACTTTGTATTTATTTTAACCAGGTACAATAGCTATTAAATAGTTAATACCTATTTAATAGCTACCTAGTTAAAATAATTACAAAATTACCTGTAAAATAAATCCTAACCTAAGTTACAATTAAACCTAACACTACACTATCAATAAATAAATTAAATAAACTACCTACAATTACCTACAATTAAACCTAACACTACACTATCAATAAATTAATTAAATAAAATACCTACAAATAACTACAATTAAAAAAACTAACTAAAGTACAAAAAATAAAAAAAGCTAAGTTACAAAAAATAAAAAAATATTTACAAACATTAGAAAAATATTACAACAATTTTAAACTAATTACACCTACTCTAAGCCCTCTAATAAAATAACAAAGAACCACAAAATAAAAAAATGCCCTACCCTATTCTAAATTAAAAAAGTTCAAAGCTCTTTTACCTTACCAGCCCTGAAAAGGGCCATTTGCGGGGCATGCCCCAAAGAATTCAGCTCTTTTGCCTGTAAAAAAAAACAATACCCCCCCAACATTACAACCCATCACCCACATACCCCAAATCTAACCCAAACCCCCCTTAAATAAACCTAACACTAAGCCCCTGAAGATTTTCCTACCTTATCTTCACCATGCCAGGTTCACCGATCCGTCCTCGGAAGTGTTGATCCAAGCCCAAGCGGGGGCTGAAGAGTGACGTCCATCCTCCGGCTGAAGTCTTGATCCAAGCGGGCAGAAGAGGACATCCGGACCGGCAAACATCTTCTTCCAAGCCGCATCTTCTATGTTCTTCAATCCGATGACGACCGGCTGATCTTCAAGACCTCCAGCGCGGATCCATCCATCTTCACCGACGACTTCCCGACGAATGACGGTTCCTTTAAGGGACGTCATCCAAGATGGCGTCCCTCGAATTCCGATTGGCTGATAGGATTCTATCAGCCAATCGGAATTAAGGTAGGAAAATTCTGATTGGCTGATGGAATCAGCCAATCAGAATCAAGTTCAATCCAATTGGCTGATCCAATCAGCCAATCAGATTGAGCTCGCATTCTATTGTTCCGATCAGCCAATAGAATGCGAACTCAATCTGATTGGCTGATTGGATCAGCCAATCGGATTGAACTTGATTCTGATTGGCTGATTCCATCAGCCAATCAGAATTTTCCTACCTTAATTCCGATTGGCTGATAGAATCCTATCAGCCAATCGGAATTTGAGGGACGCCATCTTGGATGACGTCCCTTAAAGGAACCGTCATTCGTCGGGAAGTCGTCGGTGAAGATGGATGGATCCGCGCTGGAGGTCTTGAAGATCAGCTGGTCGTCATCGGATTGAAGAACATAGAAGATGCGGCTTGGAAGAAGATGTTTGCCGGTCCAGATGTCCTCTTCTGCCCGCTTGGATCAAGACTTCAGCCGGAGGATGGACGTCACTCTTCAGCCCCAGCTTGGGCTTGGATCAACACTTCCGAGGCTTGGATCAAGACTTCCGAGGACGGATCGGTGAACCTGGCATGGTGAAGATGAGGTAGGAAGATCTTCAGGGGCTTAGTGTTAGGTTTATTTAAGGGGGGTTTGGGTTAGATTAGGGGTATGTGGGTGGTGGGTTGTAATGTTGGGGGGGGTATTGTATGTTTTTTTTTACAGGCAAAAGAGCTGAATTCTTTGGGGCATGCCCCGCAAATGGCCCTTTTCAGGGCTGGTAAGGTAAAAGAGCTTTGAACTTTTTAAATTTAGAATAGGGTAGGGCATTTTTTTATTTTGGGGGTCTTTGTTATTTTATTAGGGGGCTTAGAGTAGGTGTAATTAGTTTAAAATTGTTGTAATATTTTTTCTAATGTTTGTAAATATTTTTTTATTTTTTGTAACTTAGCTTTTTTATTTTTTGTACTTTAGTTAGTTAATTTAATTGTAGTTATTTGTAGGTATTTTATTTAATTAATTTATTGATAGTGTAGTGTTAGGTTTAATTGTAGGTAATTGTAGGTAGTTTATTTAATTTATTTATTGATAGTGTAGTGTTAGGTTTAATTGTAGGTAATTGTAGGTAGTTTATTTAATTTATTTATTGATAGTGTATTGTTAGGTTTAATTGTAACTTAGGTTAGGATTTATTTTACAGGTAATTTTGTAATTATTTTAACTAGGTAACTATTAAATAGTTATTAACTATTTAATAGCTATTGTACCTGGTTAAAATAATTACAAAGTTGCCTGTAAAATAAATATTAAACCTAAAATAGCTACAATATAATTATAATTTATATTGTAGCTATATTAGGGTTTATTTTACAGGTAAGTATTTAGCTTTAAATAGGAATAATTTATTTAATAAGAGTTAATTTATTTCGTTATTATTAGGTTGTTAGGGTTAGGGTTAGACTTAGCTTTAGGGGTTAAAAAATTTATTAGAATAGCGGTGAGCTCCGGTCGGCAGATTAGGGGTTAATGTTTGAAGTTAGGTGTCGGCGATGTTAGGGAGGGCAGATTAGGGGTTAATACTATTTATTATAGGGTTATTGAGGCGGGAGTGAGGCGGATTAGGGGTTAATAACTTTATTATAGTAGCGGTGCGGTCCGCTCGGCAGATTAGGGGTTAATAAGTGTAGGTAGGTGG